>NC_069501.1:149666185-149783685 GCF_027579735.1 Bombina bombina | reverse complement strand
TTTAAGGGCAATGCCCATACAAATGCCCCTTTAGGGGCAATGGGTAGCTTAGTTTTTTTTTTTAGACTTAGGTTTTTTATTTTGGGGGGTTGGTTGGGATGGGAGTTTACTTGTAGGGGTGAATTTGTAATTTTTGTAGGAAAAATAGCTGTTTAACTTAGGGCAATGCCCTACAAAAGGCCCTTTTAAAGTTTATTGGTAGTTTTTTGTTAGGTAGGGGGTGTTTTTATTTTTGGGTGGCTTTTTTGTTTATATAGGGCTATTAGATTAGGTTTAATTTTTTTGTTATTTTGGATCATTTAATTTATTATTTTTGTAATCTTACGCCTAGATTTGGAGTTTTGCGGCCAAGGGGGTGCGTTAGCTACGCGTGCTTTTTTTTTCCCCGCACCTTTTAAATACCGCTGGTATTTAGAGTTAACAGAATCGCAGAATTTTCAGTGCGTTAGGCTCCAAAAAGGGAGCGTAGAGCATAATTTAACGCCACTGCAACTCTAGATACCAGCGGTGCTTAAGGACGCGGCCAGCCTCAAAAACGTGCTCGTGCACGATTCCCCCATAGGAAACAATGGGGCTGTTTGAGCTGTAAAAAAACCTAACACCTGCAAAAAAAGCCGCGTTCAGCTCCTAACGCAGCCCCATTGTTTCCTATGGGGAAACACTTCCTACGTCTGCACCTAACACCCTAACATGAACCCCGAGTCTAAACACCCCTAACCTTACACTTATTAACCCCTATTCTGCCACCCCCGCTATCGCTGACACCTGCATATTTTTTTTAACCCCTAATCTGCCGCTCCGTAAACCGCCGCTACTTACATTATCCCTATGTACCCCTAATCTGCTGCCCCTAACACCGCCGACCCCTATATTATATTTATTAACCCCTAATCTGCCGCCCCCAACGTCGCCTCCACCTAACTACACTTATTAACCCATAATCTGCCGACCGGACCTGAGCGCTACTATAATAAATGTATTAACCCCTAATCCGCCTCACTCCCGCCTCAATAACCCTATAAGAAATAGTATTAACCCCTAATCTGCCCTCCCTAACATCGCCGACACCTAACTTCAATTATTAACCCCTAATCTGCCGATCGGAGCTCACCGCTACTCTAATAAATTTTTTAACCCCTAAAGCTAATTCTAACCCTAACCCTAACACCCCCCTAAGTTAAATATAATTTTATTCTAACAAAATAAATTAACTCTTATTAAATAACTTATTCCTATTTAAAGCTAAATACTTACCTGTAAAATAAACCCTAATATAGCTACAATATAAATTATAATTACATTGTAGCTTTTTTAGGATTAATATTTATTTTACAGGCAACTTTGTAATTATTTTAACCAGGTACAATAGCTATTAAATAGTTAATAACTATTTAATAGTTACCTAGTTAAAATAATTACAAAATTACCTGTAAAATAAATCCTAACCTAAGTTACAATTAAACCTAACACTACACTATCAATAAATTAATTAAATACAATACCTACAATTATCTACAATTAAACCTAACACTACTCTATCAATAAATTAATTAAATACAATTCCTACAAATAAATACAATTAAATAAACTAACTAAAGTACAAAAAATAAAAAAGAACTAAGTTACAAAAAATAAAAAAATATTTACAAACATTAGAAAAAAATTACAACAATTTTAAACTAATTACACCTACTCTAAGCCCCCTAATAAAATAACAAAGCCCCCCAAAATAAAAACATGCCCTACCCTATTCTAAATTACAAAAGTTCAAAGCTCTTTTACCTTACCAGCCCTGAACAGGGCCCTTTGCGGGGCATGCCCCAAAGAATTCAGCTCTTTTGCCTGTAAAAAAAACATACAATACCCCCCCCCCAACATTACAACCCACCACCCACATACCCCTAATCTAACCCAAACCCCCCTTAAATAAACCTAACACTAAGCCCCTGAAGATCTTCCTACCTTGTCTTCACCATGCCAGGTTCACCGATCGGTCCAGAGTCTTGATCCAAGCCCAAGCGGGGGGCTGAAGAGTGACATCCGTCCTCGGGCTGAAGTCTGGATCCAAGCGGCGGCTGAAGAAATCCATCATCGGGCTGAAGTCAGAAGTTCATCATCGGGATGAAGTCTTCTATCAAGCCGCATCTTCAATCTTCTTTCTTCTGGAGCGGAGCGGAGCCATCTTCTTTCCAACCGACGCGGATCCAACCTCTTCAACCGACGCCTACTCGCCGAATGAAGGTTCCTTTAAGGGACGTCATCCAAGATGGCGTCCCTCGAATTCCGATTGGCTGATATGATTCTATCAGCCAATCGGAATTAAGGTAGGAAAATTCTGATTGGCTGATGGAATCAGCCAATCAGAATCAAGTTCAATCCGATTGGCTGATCCAATCAGCCAATCAGATTGAGCTCGCATTCTATTGGCTGTTCCGATCAGCCAATAGAATGCGAGCTCAATCTGATTGGCTGATTGGATCAGCCAATCGGATTGAACTTGATTCTGATTGGCTGATTCCATCAGCCAATCAGAATTTTCCTACCTTAATTCCGATTGGCTGATAGAATCATATCAGCCAATCGGAATTCGAGGGACGCCATCTTGGATGACGTCCCTTAAAGGAACCTTCATTCGGTGAGTAGGCGTCGGTTGAAGAGGTTGGATCTGCGTCGGTTGGAAAGAAGATGGCTCCGCTCCGCTCCAGAAGAAAGAAGATTGAAGATGCGGCTTGATAGAAGACTTCATCCCGATGATGGACTTCCGACTTCAGCCCGATGATGGATTTCTTCAGCCGCCGCTTGGATCCAGACTTCAGCCCGAGGATGGACGTCACTCTTCAGCCCCCTGCTTGGGCTTGGATCAAGACTCTGGACCGATCGGTGAACCTGGCATGGTGAAGACAAGGTAGGAAGATCTTCAGGGGCTTAGTGTTAGGTTTATTTAAGGGGGGTTTGGGTTAGATTAGGGGTATGTGGGTGGTGGGTTGTAATGTTGGGGGGGGGTATTGTATGTTTTTTTTTACAGGCAAAAGAGCTGAATTCTTTGGGGCATGCCCCGCAAAGGGCCCTGTTCAGGGCTGGTAAGGTAAAAGAGCTTTGAACTTTTGTAATTTAGAATAGGGAAGGCCCTTTTTTTATTTTGGGGGGCTTTGTTATTTTATTAGGGGGCTTAGAGTAGGTGTAATTAGTTTAAAATTGTTGTAATTTTTTTCTAATGTTTGTAAATATTTTTTTATTTTTTGTAACTTAGTTCTTTTTTATTTTTTGTACTTTAGTTAGTTTATTTCATTGTATTTATTTGTAGATATTGTATTTAATTAATTTATTGATAGTGCAGTGTTAGGTTTAATTGTAGATAATTGTAGGTATTTTATTTAATTAATTTATTGATAGTGTAGTGTTAGATTTAATTGTAACTTAGGTTAGGATTTATTTTACAGGTGATTTTGTAATTATTTTAACTATTTTAGCTATTAAATAGTTCTTAAAGGATTACTTTCTGTTATAATTTTTAAGCTAAACAACTAACATATTAAAGTTAATAAACATTAATTAAAACCTACTGACCTAAATTTTCTCCAAAACAAAGTTTCATAACGTTCTAAAAGTTATATTTTTTATTTGCGATGATGTCACGTTATCCTGCCCACTATTTTCAGCACTGCCTGTTCAAAATACTTAAACCAATAACTTTGTGTTTAAAGCGCCATTTTGAAACCTAGGTATTGTAAACGGATTGGTACAGAGCAAAGGATACCCACGGAGTGGGTTTGGAAAACAATTAAATTTGCAGACAAGATTTCTGATATACGGTAGAGATATGTTAATGAAATGCTATTGATAAAAAGCGTATTTGGGGTAGTTAGTTAGTAATAGGCATAGAAAATATTTACTTACAGTGGCCCTTTAACTATTTAATAGCTATTGTACCTGGTTAAAATAAATACAAAGTTACCTGTAAAATAAATATTAATCCTAAAATAGCTACAATATAATTATTATTTATATTGTAGCTATATTAGCATTTATTTTACAGGTAAGTATTTAGCTTTAAATAGGAATAATTTATATAATAAGAGTTAATTTATTTCGTTAGATTTAAATTATATTTAACTTAGGGGGGTGTTAGTGTTAGGGTTAGACTTAGCTTTAGGGGTTAAAAAATTTATTAGAATAGCGGTGAGCTCCGGTCGGCAGATTAGGGGTTAATGTTTGAAGTTAGGTGTCGGCGATGTTAGGGAGGGCAGATTAGGGGTTAATACTATTTATTATAGGGTTATTGAGGCGGGAGTGAGGCGGATTAGGGGTTAATAACTTTATTATAGTAGCGGTGCGGTCCGCTCGGCAGATTAGGGGTTAATAAGTGTAGGCAGGTGGAGGCGACGTTGTGGGGGGCAGATTAGGGGTTAATAAATATAATATAGGGGTCGGTGGTGTTAGGGGCAGCAGATTAGGGGTACATAGGGATAATGTAAGTAGCGGCGGTGTACGGAGCGGCAGATTAGGGGTTAATAATAATATGCAGGGGTCAGCGATAGCGGGGGCGGCAGATTAGGGGTTAATAAATATAATATAGGGGTCGGCGGTGTTAGGGGCAGCAGATTAGGGGTACATAAGGATAACGTAGGTGGCGGTCGGCAGATTAGGGGTTAAAAAATTTTAATAGAGTGGCGGCGATGTGGGGGGACCTCGGTTTAGGGGTACATAGGTAGTTTATGGGTGTTAGTGTACTTTAGAGCACAGTAGTTAAGAGCTTTATAAACCGGCGTTAGCCCAGAAAGCTCTTAACTACTGACTTTTTTCTGCGGCTGGAGTTTTGTCGTTAGATTTCTAACGCTCACTCCAGACACGACTCTAAATACCGGCGTTAGAAAGATCCCATTGAAAAGATAGGATACGCAATTGACGTAAGGGGATCTGCGGTATGGAAAAGTCGCGGCTGGAAAGTGAGCGTTAGACCCTTTAATGACTGACTCCAAATACCAGAGGGCGGTAAAAACCAGCGTTAGGAGCCTCTAATGCTGGTTTTGATGGCTACCGCCCAACTCTAGATCTAGGCCTATGTGTTTATTTTATGTAATTTTAGTGGGGGGGGTTGGTAATGTAAGATTTTTTTTGAGGTTTTTTTATTTTTATTTTTTTTAATAGTAATGTTAAGTTAATTTATAGTTTACTCTAATTTTTTTTATTTCACAGGTAAGTTTTTATTTATTTGAAGGTAGTTATATTGTAAGTTTAATTTAAAGTTAAGGGGTGTTAGGGGTTTAGGAGTTAATAGTTTAATTTAGTGTGTTGCGATGTGGGGGGCTGGCCGTTTAGGGGTTAATAGGTTTATTATAGTAGTAGTGATGTGGGGGGCAGCGGTTTAGGGGTTAATAGGTTTATTATAGTAGTAGAGATGTGGGGGCTGGCAGTTTAGGGGTTAATAGGTTTATTATAGTATTTGCGATGCTGGGGTGACGGTTTAGGGGTTAATACTTTATTTTAGTGTTGGTGATGTGGGTGGGCGGTGGATTAGGGGTTAATAGGTTTTATATAGTATTTGCGATGCGGGGGATGGCGGTTTTAGGGTTTAATAGGTAGTTTATGGGTGTTTGTGTACTTTGTAATGTTTTGTTTTACAAAATACATAACTACTGGTCTCAGATCGCAGAATGGATCGCGGCGGTATAAGCTATAACGCTAGCGTAATAGCCTGACTGAACAACTTGTAATACGGCGCAATAAAAATCCTGCACTCAAAAGCCATTCTTTGAGTGCGGAATGGAGAGCTGCGTAAAGGCTAACATGCTAGTGGTATAGCCGTACAGCCGCGACTTGTAATACGGGAAACCGTCATATTCCGCATGCAAAGGACAATTTTTCAGCGCTATAGCCGTACCGCAAAACTTGTAATCGTGCTGATTGTTCTGTAGAGATTGTTCCAGGTATGCAACCTCAAAATAGTGCTTAAATAATGTACTTTCCCCATATACCTGTCCGATTTAACATTCATTCTTTTAAAACAAGTTATGTGCAACCTGTCATAATCTCCTTGGTATGTCTCAGAATTAGCCCAGCACATCCTGCTATTAAAAAAACTTCTGAAAGACTAGAAATGCATATTGTACACAGAAAGCTTCCATTAGTGTAAGGCTAATAGCAGCCATAGAGGCATATGTATCATAGGTCTTGCGGACCTGATCCGACAGTGCGGATCAGGTCCGCAAGACCTCGCTCAATGCAGAGAGCAATTGGTGCAACGCCGCCTCCTGCAAACTCGCGGTCAATCGGCCGCCAGCAGGGGGGTGTCAATCAACCCAATCGTACTCGATCGGGTTGAATTCCGGCGATTCCTGTCCACCTCATCAGAGCAGGTGGACAGGGTTATGCAGCAGCAGTCTTTAGACCACTGTTACATAACTGCTATTTCAGGCGAGCCTGCAGGCTCGCCAGAAACACGGGACGTCAAGCTCCATTTTCTATAACAGCAATATGGAACACAAGTTAGTTGGAAATAATAATTTAATTATTAATCCAAAACAACAGAGGTTCCAATTGTCCTTTATCGTGCATGAGAGTTCTGAATTTGTATTCTTTATTGCTGTCCTATCTCTAAAGTGACAGTAAACACCTTGAGAATTTTAGGTGTAATAAAACAACTTTGCAGTATGTTTTCATTATTTATTTTGCACCCTTTTCATGTAATTTAGCTCTGAAAATTGAGCAATGTTTAATACTCAGAACTTGAAATGCACCTGCTGACTTCTCAGGGTTAACCCTGCTACATATATGTCCCTAGTTGGTTTTAACTGATCACAACCGCAAATAAATGCATTTTATACTAACTTCACGATTGTGGCTAGCCTGGTGGTCTACTGACTAAAGCCTAGATTGGCTCCTACAAATAAGGCAAATGATGGATGGAGTTTGGCAAACTATTAAGACTTAGCTCATATGTTATTCTATAGCAATACAACCGAAATGTCTTGTAATTACACAAGGCCAGAATACGAGTGGAGTGCTATTGTTTGCGTGTAAACGATTATGGGGCCCATTTATCAAGCTCCGAACGGAACTTGTGGGCCCGTGTTTCTGGCGAGTCTTCAAACTCGCCAGAAACACAAGTTATGGAGCAGCGGTCTAAAGACCGCCGCTCCATAACCCTGTCCGCCTGCTCTGATGAGGCGGACAGGAATCGCCGCACAAAATACATTATATAATATAGTAACACTCATAATAACACAATCTAATAAAATGTGTTACCCAAAAATATAGCACAAAGATATGAGGTCTCAGGTGTTAGAAAAAAAGGCAGGCATTATTTAATAAAGTGTTACACTGTGTATGTAATGTAAATATTTCACATTCCAATGTTCTGCACATAGCAGAGTATGGTCTAAGTATTTATAGATAGATATTTCTATATATATCTGTATAGATCTATACCTATATATAATCATCTATACATATACAGGGAGTGCAGAATTATTAGGCAAGTTGTATTTTTGAGGATTAATTTTATTATTGAACAACAACCATGTTCTCAATGAACCCAAAAAACTCATTAATATCAAAGCTGAATAGTTTTGGAAGTAGTTTTTAGTTTGTTTTTAGTTATAGCTATTTTAGGGGGATATCTGTGTGTGCAGGTGACTATTACTGTGCATAATTATTAGGCAACTTAACAAAAAACAAATATATACCCATTTCAATTATTTATTTTTACCAGTGAAACCAATATAACATCTCAACATTCACAAATATACATTTCTGACATTCAAAAACAAAACAAAAACAAATCAGTGACCAATATAGCCACCTTTCTTTGCAAGGACACTCAAAAGCCTGCCATCCATGGATTCTGTCAGTGTTTTGATCTGTTCACCATCAACATTGCGTGCAGCAGCAACCACAGCCTCCCAGACACTGTTCAGAGAGGTGTACTGTTTTCCCTCCTAGTAAATCTCACATTTGATGATGGACCACAGGTTCTCAATGGGGTTCAGATCAGGTGAACAAGGAGGCCATGTCATTAGATTTTCTTCTTTTATACCCTTTCTTGCCAGCCACGCTGTGGAGTACTTGGACGCGTGTGATGGAGCATTGTCCTGCATGAAAATCATGTTTTTCTTGAAGGATGCAGACTTCTTCCTGTACCACTTCTTGAAGAAGGTGTCTTCCAGAAACTGGCAGTAGGACTGGGAGTTGAGCTTGACTCCATCCTCAACCCGAAAAGGCCCCACAAGCTCATCTTTGATGATACCAGCCCAAACCAGTACTCCACCTCCACCTTGCTGGCGTCTGAGTCAGACTGGAGCTCTCTGCCCTTTACCAATCCAGCCACGGGCCCATCCATCTGGCCCATCAAGACTCACTCTCATTTCATCAGTCCATAAAACCTTAGAAAAATCAGTCTTGAGATATTTCTTGGCCCAGTCTTGACGTTTCAGCTTGTGTGTCTTGTTCAGTGGTGGTCGTCTTTCAGCCTTTCTTACCTTGGCCATGTCTCTGAGTATTGCACACCTTGTGCTTTTGGGCACTCCAGTGATGTTGCAGCTCTGAAATATGGCCAAACTGGTGGCAAGTGGCATCTTGGCAGCTGCACGCTTGACTTTTCTCAGTTCATGGGCAGTTATTTTGCGCCTTGGTTTTTCCACACGCTTCTTGCGACCCTGTTGACTATTTTGAATGAAACGCTTGATTGTTCGATGATCACGCTTCAGAAGCTTTGCAATTTTAAGAGTGCTGCATCCCTCTGCAAGATATCTCACTATTTTTGACTTTTCTGAGCCTGTCAAGTCCTTCTTTTGACCCATTTTGCCAAAGGAAAGGAAGTTGCCTAATAATTATGCACACCTGATATAGGGTGTTGATGTCATTAGACCACACCCCTTCTCATTACAGAGATGCACATCACCTAATATGCTTAATTGGTAGTAGGCTTTCGAGCCTATACAGCTTGGAGTAAGACAACATGCATAAAGAGGACGATGTGGTCAAAATACTCATTTGCCTAATAATTCTGCATTCCCTGTAGGAATATATGTACCAAATTAGCATAATATATATTTACCTTTTTTGTCATAGTTCCCCTGCCTGCTTTTTGTGATCTATATAATGTGCCTCTGCTCCCCTATGACTTATCCACCTGAAGTAATCCCAGTGTTGTACCTGTCACTAGTGAGCATTGTAATATACCTTATTATGATAATGACTCTTTTAGTGTGTCTGTCAGTGGTGATTCTATGATGTGAATTCCTACAGTTTCCAGAGAACCACTTATGCTTTACCGGCCTGAAGCTAAAGTTATATCAACTGTAGGAATCATTAGTTCTATGTGTAAGGGGTCCTGAGCTCTGCTACTACCATATCATTTGTGCAGGGATTTTTATTTATATTAAGACTTGTAGTTCATGTACTTAACTCTCTGCTTTGTCTATGTACTTGTAGTAAGCTTTGGGCTGTACATGATTACCTGCAGTGAACACTGTTTTATCCTGTTACTTCCTATACTATGAATTTGCTTTTTTGCTCTACCTATGTGCACCTTACCTAATTAAGGCTCTACATGCAGTTGCTACACCATGCAATGTACTCCCTATACAGTCTTGTTGCATAACTATAATTTATATACATATCGTGATCTGTGTGATGTACTTGTCATACCTATAGTACATATTATGCTGTACATGCAGTAGCTAAATTAATAGTGAGCTCTGTTATATACATTTAGCAAGCTATGTGCTGCAAATGCACGTTTTGTACCTGTATAGAGCTGTGTACTTGTTATTTAGCAATGCAGAGTACATGTACATTATTAAAGGGATATGAAACCCAAAAAAATTATTTCATGATTTAGACAGAGCATACAATTTTAAACAACTTTCTAATTTACTACTAATATTGAATTTGCTTCCTTCTCTTGTTATCTTTTGCTGAAATGTTTATCTAGGAAAGCTCAAGAGAAGCAAAGAACCTAGGTTCTAGCTGCTGATTGGTGGTTGAATATATATACCGATTGTCATTGGCTCACCCATGTGTTCGGTCAGCACTCAGTAGTGCATTGCTGCTCATTCAACAAACCATACCAAGAGAACAAAGAAACAATGATAATAGGAGTAAATTAGAAAGTTGCTTACAATTGCATGCTCTATCTGAATCATGAGCTCTGTTCTGTACATGTTCAGGGTAGGCTTTACTTGTAGTAACAGGAGAGGCCGCTTCCAGCTAACACATTATACTCCAGTGGCAGACTCCTAGGGATGACGTCACTGACGCTTCCGTATTCAGCTTGCGCACACTCTGGCTTGCGGTGATCGGGTGCAATGCCCATGAAGCAACGGATTACTTGCCAACAATATCCAAAAAAGAAAAGTTCTGGCAGCACATAGTAGTGATAAAAAATTCTACTTTATTAAGCAATCTTTCAAGCACACAGGTACATCATGCACTGAACGTCTGACGCGTTTCATGCCCCCTAGTGGCGCTTCATCAGAGACAACAGGTGTTCTAACCACAGCCTTCTTATACACAGGCCGTGGACAGGTACATATTTTAACCCTTCAATGTCACGATCAAACACAGTAAACATTAAAAAGGATACTAAGTAATAAAATATGCTACAGTTCACAATGTCACAAATCCCTCATATTACCCTTATCAAGGAAAGAAAATTGTTTAGATATATATGTTTTCATAGACTATTCACACAAAGTACTTGTTAAATAAGCCTATGACTATACCTATTAGTGTAGGTAGCCTACCATAGAAAGATAAATTAAATCATATTGTTAGAAACAATTGAATCATATTCTAATTGAAAAACCTACAAATAAAGAAATATATATATATATATAAGAGAATATGCAAGTATGCTCATATTTTTACACCCTCAAATATATATATATATCCAAACGAATCTTTGATAAATTTAGAAACACACGCACATATATATATGCATGTACATGTGTAAATGTACATTCACAGGTCAAGATATTACTGATTATTGGATTTTGTTTACTTTATTTTAATATGATTTTATTATTTTATTTTATTTATTTCGTCTGATTTTACATTGATAGCTAGCTTGGTATCAACTATATAAAAAGCAAACAATAATAATGATTAATATCTTATACAAAATAGCTAATATCCCATTCCAAATTGAGGCCATTGGGAGTTCTAGTTTTCAACTGATAGATCCAGTATAATTCTTTCTTGTCTAAAATCTTATACTTATTACCCCCTCTCAAAGGGACCTTTGCTACGTCTATAATTTTCACTCTGAATCTACCTTCATGGGTGAAATGTGTAAGATTAAAGTGCCTGGCTACTGTTGAATCCTTGCAATAATTTTTCACATCATTGACATGTTCCCTGACCCTCACATTGACCTCTCTGGTAGTTTTTCCAACATATTGGACCTTGCAAAAACTGCATTCCAATAAATAGACTGCGAACGTAGTCTTACAATTCGCATAGAAATTTATGGGATATACATTATTATCAACTGTAGATTTAAAAATATTTGTTACATCTATCATGGGGCAGGTTAAGCATGTTTTAGCTCAATTGTTTCTAACAATATGATTTAATTTATCTTTCTATGGCAGGCTACCTACACTAATAGGTGTAGTCATAGGCTTATTTAACAAGTACTTTGAGTGAATAGTCTATGAAAACATATATATCTAAACAATTTTCTTTCCTTGATAAGGGTAATATGAAGGATTTGTGACATTGTGAACTGTAGCATATTTTATTACTTAGTATCCTTTTTAATGTTTACTGTGTTTGATCGTGACATTGAAGGGTTAAAATATGTACCTGTCCACGGCCTGTGTATAAGAAGGCTGTGGTTAGAACACCTGTTGTCTCTGATGAAGCGCCACTAGGGGGTGTGAAACGCGTCAGACGTTCAGTCCATGATGTACCTGTGTGCTTGAAAGATTGCTTAATAAAGTGGAATTTTTTATCACTACTATGTGCTGCCAGAACTTTTCTTTTTAGGCTTTACTTGTTGTGGGCCACAAACTGTAAACGTACTTGCTATACCTGTAGTGATCCTTGTGTTATACATGAACCTGTGTATATATGCACTGAGTCTTGTAGTGTATATATATAAACTTGTGTATATATGCACTGAGTCTTGTAGTGTATATACATGAACCTGTGTATATATGCACTGAGTCTTGTAGTGTATTTACATAAACCTGTGTATATATGCACTGAGTCTTGTAGTGTATATACATAAACCTGTGTATATATGCACTGAGTCTTGTAGTGTATATACATAAACCTGTGTATATATGCACTGAGTCTTGTAGTGTATATACATGAACCTGTGTATATATGCACTGAGTCTTGTAGTGTATATACATAAACCTGTGTATATATGCACTGAGTCTTGTAGTGTATATACATAAACCTGTGTATATATGCACTGAGTCTTGTAGTGTATATACATAAACCTGTGTATATATGCACTGAGTCTTGTAGTGTATATACATGAACCTGTGTATATATGCACTGAGTCTTGTAGTGTATATACATGAACCTGTGTATATATGCACTGAGTCTTGTAGTGTATATACATAAACCTGTGTATATATGCACTGAGTCTTGTAGTGTATATACATGAACCTGTGTATATATGCACTGAGTCTTGTAGTGTATATACATGAACCTGTGTATATATGCACTGAGTCTTGTAGTGTATATACATAAACCTGTGTATATATGCACTGAGTCTTGTAGTGTATATATATAAACCTGTGTATATATGCACTGAGTCTTGTAGTGTATATACATAAACCTGTGTATATATGCACTGAGTCTTGTAGTGTATATACATAAACCTGTGTATATATGCACTGAGTCTTGTAGTGTATATACATGAACCTGTGTATATATGCACTGAGTCTTGTAGTGTATATACATAAACCTGTGTATATATGCACTGAGTCTTGTAGTGTATATACATAAACCTGTGTATATATGCACTGAGTCTTGTAGTGTATATACATAAACCTGTGTATATATGCACTGAGTCTTGTAGTGTATATACATAAACCTGTGTATATGTGCACTGAGTCTTGTAGTGTTATACATGAACCTGTGTATATATGCACTGAGTCTTGTAGTGTATATACATAAACCTGTGTATATATGCACTGAGTCTTGTAGTGTATATACATAAACCTGTGTATATATGCACTGAGTCTTGTAGTGTATATACATAAACCTGTGTATATATGCACTGAGTCTTGTAGTGTATATACATAAACCTGTGTATATATGCACTGAGTCTTGTAGTGTATATACATAAACCTGTGTATATATGCACTGAGTCTTGTAGTGTATATACATAAACCTGTGTATATATGCACTGAGTCTTGTAGTGTATATACATGAACCTTTGTGTATATATGCACTGAGTCTTGTAGTGTATATACATGAACCTGTGTATATATGCACTGAGTCTTGTAGTGTATATACATGAACCTGTGTATATATGCACTGAGTCTTGTAGTGTATATACATAAACCTGTGTATATATGCACTGAGTCTTGTAGTGTATATACATGAACCTGTGTATATATGCACTGAGTCTTGTAGTGTATATACATGAACCTGTGTATATATGCACTGAGTCTTGTAGTGTATATACATAAACCTCTGTATATATGCACTGAGTCTTGTAGTGTATATACATGAACCTGTGTATATATGCACTGAGTCTTGTAGTGTATATACATAAACCTGTGTATATATGCACTGAGTCTTGTAGTGTATATACATAAACCTGTGTATATATGCACTGAGTCTTGTAGTGTATATACATAAACCTGTGTATATATGCACTGAGTCTTGTAGTGTATATACATAAACCTGTGTATATATGCACTGAGTCTTGTAGTGTATATACATAAACCTGTGTATATATGCACTGAGTCTTGTAGTGTATATACATAAACCTGTGTATATATGCACTGAGTCTTGTAGTGTATATACATGAACCTTTGTGTATATATGCACTGAGTCTTGTAGTGTATATACATAAACCTGTGTATATATGCACTGAGTCTTGTAGTGTATATACATAAACCTGTGTATATATGCACTGAGTCTTGTAGTATATGCATGAACCTGTGTATATATGCACTGAGTCTTGTAGTATATACATAACAAGTCCTGTGGTGCATATAAACCTGTTATATCTAAAGTGAGCCTTACACTATACAGTATATGTACTTGCTATACCTGTAGTGATCCTTGTGTTATACATGAACCTGTGTATATATGCACTGAGTCTTGTAGTATATACATGAACCTGTGTATATATGGACTGAGTCTTGTAGTGTATATACATAAACCTGTGTATATATGCACTGAGTCTTGTAGTATATACATGAACCTGTGTATATATGCACTGAGTCTTGTAGTATATACATGAACCTGTGTATATATGCACTGAGTCTTGTAGTATATACATAACAAGTCCTGTGGTGCATATAAACCTGTTATATCTAAAGTGAGCCTTACACTATACAGTATATGTATTTGCTATACCTGTACTACGCTTTGTACAGTATATGTATTTGCTATACCTGTACTACGCTTTGTACAGTATATGTATTTGCTATACCTGTACTACGCTTTGTACAGTATATGTATTTGCTATACCTGTACTACGCTTTGTACAGTATAGGGCCTAGATTTAGAGTTCTGCGGTAAAAGGTCTGTTAACGCTCCGCGGGCTTTTTTCTGGCCGCACCATAAATTTAACTCTGGTATCGAGAGTTAAAACAAATGCTGCGTTAGGCTCCAAAAAAGGAGCGTAGGGCATTTTTACCGCAAATGCAACTCTCGATACCAGAGTTGCTTACGGACGCGGCCGGCATCAAAAACGTGCTCGTGCACGATTCTCCCATAGGAAACAATGGGACTGTTTGAGCTGAAAAAAAACCTAACACCTGCAAAAAAGCAGCGTTCAGCTCCTAACGCAGCCCCATTGTTTCCTATGGGGAAACACTTCCTACGTCTGCACCTAACACTCTAACATGTACCCCGAGTCTAAACACCCCTAACCTTACACTTATTAACCCCTAATCTGCCGCCCCCGCTATCGCTGACCCCTGCATTACACTTTTAACCCCTAATCTTCCGCTCCGTAAACCGCCGCAACCTACGTTATCCCTATGTACCCCTAATCTGCTGCCCTAACATCGCCGACCCCTATGTTATATTTATTAACCCCTAATCTGCCCCCCACAACGTCGCCGACACCTACCTACACTTATTAACCCCTAATCTGCCGAGCGGACCGCACCGCTACTATAATAAAGTTATTAACCCCTAACCCGCCTCACTAACCCTATCATAAATAGTATTAACCCCTAATCTGCCCTCCCTAACATCGCCGACACCTACCTTCAATTATTAACCCCTAATCTTCCGATCGGAGCTCACCGCTATTCTAATAAATGTATTAACCCCTAAAGCTAAGTCTAACCCTAACACTAACACCCCCCTAACTTAAATATAATTTACATATAACGAAATAAATTAACTCTTATTAAATAAATTAATCCTATTTAAAGCTAAATACTTACCTGTAAAATAAACCCTAATATAGCTACAATATAAATTATAATTATATTTTAGCTATTTTAGGATTAATATTTATTTTACAGGCAACTTGGTATTTATTTTAACTAGGTACAATAGCTATTAAATAGTTAAGAACTATTTAATAGTTACCTAGTTAAAATAATTACAAAATTACCTGTAAAATAAATCCTAACCTAAGATATAATTAAACCTAACACTACCCTATCAATAAAATAATTAAATAAACTACCTACAATTACCTACAATTAACCTAACACTACACTATCAATAAATTAAATAAACACAATTGCTACAAATAAATACAATTAAATAAACTAGCTAAAGTACAAAAAATAAAAAAGAACTAAGTTACAGAAAATAAAAAAATATTTACAAACATAAGAAAAATATTACAACAATTTTAAACTAATTACACCTACTCTAAGCCCCCTAATAAAATAACAAAGCCCCCCAAAATAAAAAATTCCCTACCCTATTCTAAATTAGAAAAGTTACAAGCTCTTTTACCTTACCAGCCCTGAACAGGGCCCTTTGCGGGGCATGCCCCAAGAAGTTCAGCTCTTTTGCCTGTAAAAGAAAACATACAATACCCCCCCCCAACATTACAACCCACCACCCACATACCCCTAATCTAACCCAAACCCCCCTTAAATAAACCTAACACTAAGCCCCTGAAGATCTTCCTACCTTGTCTTCACCATACCAGGTTCACCGATCCGTCCTGGCTCCGATATCTTCATCCAACCCAAGCGGGGGCTAGACATCCACTGAAGAAGTCCAGAAGAGGGTCCAAAGTCTTCCTCCTATCCGGCAAGAAGAGGACATCCGGACCGGCAAACATCTTCTCCAAGCGGCATCTTCGATCTTCTTCCATCCGGTGCGGAGCGGGTCCATCTTGAAGCAGGCGACGCGGATCCATCCTCTTCTTCCGATGTCTCCCGACGAATGACGGTTCCTTTAAGGGACGTTATCCAAGATGGCGTCCCTCGAATTCCGATTGGCTGATAGGATTCTATCAGCCAATCGGAATTAAGGTAGGAATTTTCTGATTGGCTGATGGAATCAGCCAATCAGAATCAAGTTCAATCCGATTGGCCGATCCAATCAGCCAATCAGATTGAGCTCGCATTCTATTGGCTGATCGGAACAGCCAATAGAATGCGAGCTCAATCTGATTGGCTGATTGGATCAGCCAATCGGATTGAACTTGATTCTGATTGGCTGATTCCATCAGCCAATCAGAAAATTCCTACCTTAATTCCGATTGGCTGATAGAATCCTATCAGCCAATCGGAATTCGAGGGACGCCATCTTGGATGACGTCCCTTAAAGGAACCGTCATTCGTTGGGAGACATCGGAAGAAGAGGATGGATCCGCGTCCCCTGCTTCAAGATGGACCCGCTCCGCACCGGATGGAAGAAGATCGAAGATGCCGCTTGGAGAAGATGTTTGCCGGTCCGGATGTCCTCTTCTTGCCGGATAGGAGGAAGACTTTGGACCCTCTTCTGGACTTCTTCAGTGGATGTCTAGCCCCCGCTTGGGTTGGATGAAGATATCGGAGCCAGGACGGATCAGTGAACCTGGTATGGTGAAGACAAGGTAGGAAGATCTTCAGGGGCTTAGTGTTAGGTTTATTTAAGGGGGGTTTGGGTTAGATTAGGGGTATGTGGGTGGTGGGTTGTAATGTTGGGGGGGGGGTATTGTATGTTTTCTTTTACAGGCAAAAGAGCTGAACTTCTTGGGGCATGCCCCGCAAAGGGCCCTGTTCAGGGCTGGTAAGGTAAAAGAGCTTGTAACTTTTCTAATTTAGAATAGGGTAGGGAATTTTTTATTTTGGGGGGCTTTGTTATTTTATTAGGGGGCTTAGAGTAGGTGTAATTAGTTTAAAATTGTTGTAATATTTTTCTTATGTTTGTAAATATTTTTTTATTTTCTGTAACTTAGTTCTTTTTTATTTTTTGTACTTTAGCTAGTTTATTTAATTGTATTTATTTGTAGCAATTGTGTTTATTTAATTTATTGATAGTGTAGTGTTAGGTTAATTGTAGGTAATTGTAGGTAGTTTATTTAATTATTTTATTGATAGGGTAGTGTTAGGTTTAATTATATCTTAGGTTAGGATTTATTTTACAGGTAATTTTGTAATTATTTTAACTAGGTAACTATTAAATAGTTCTTAACTATTTAATAGCTATTGTACCTAGTTAAAATAAATACCAAGTTGCCTGTAAAATAAATATTAATCCTAAAATAGCTCAAATATAATTATAATTTATATTGTAGCTATATTAGGGTTTATTTTACAGGTAAGTATTTAGCTTTAAATAGGATTAATTTATTTAATAAGAGTTAATTTATTTCGTTATATGTAAATTATATTTAAGTTAGGGGGGTGTTAGTGTTAGGGTTAGACTTAGCTTTAGGGGTTAATACATTTATTAGAATAGCGGTGAGCTCCGATCGGAAGATTAGGGGTTAATAATTGAAGGTAGGTGTCGGCGATGTTAGGGAGGGCAGATTAGGGGTTAATACTATTTATGATAGGGTTAGTGAGGCGGGTTAGGGGTTAATAACTTTATTATAGTAGCGGTGCGGTCCGCTCGGCAGATTAGGGGTTAATAAGTGTAGGCAGGTGTCGGCGACGTTGTGGGGGGCAGATTAGGGGTTAATAAATATAATATAGGGGTCGGCGGTGTTAGGGGTAGCAGATTAGGGGTACATAGGGAGAACGTAGGTGGCGGCGCTTTGCGGTCGGAAGATTAGGGGTTAATTATTGTAAGTAGCTGGCGGCGATGTTGTGGGGGGCAGATTAGGGGTTAATAAATGTAATATAGGGGTCGGCGGGGTTAGGGGCAGCAGATTAGGGGTACATAAGTATAACGTAGGTGGCGGTCGGCAGATTAGGGGTTAAAATTTTTAATCGAGTGGCGGCGATGTGGGGGGAGCTCGGTTTAGGGGTACATAGGTAGTTTATGGGTGTTAGTGTACTTTAGGGTACAGTAGTTAAGAGCTTTATAAACCGGCGTTAGCCAGAAAGCTCTTAACTCCTGCTATTTTCAGGCGGCTGGAATCTTGTCGTTAGAGCTCTAACGCTCACTGCAGAAACGACTCTAAATACCGGCGTTAGGAAGATCCCATTGAAAAGATAGGCTACGCAAATGGCGTAGGGGGATCTGCGGTATGGAAAAGTCGCGGCTGAAAAGTGAGCGTTAGACCCTTTAATCAATGACTCCAAATACCAGCGGGTGGCCAAAACCAGCGTTAGGAGCCTCTAACGCTGGTTTTGACGGCTACCGCCGAACTCTAAATCTAGGCCTATGTATTTGCTATACCTGTACTACGCTTTGTACAGTATATGTATTTGCTATACCTGTACTACGCTTTGTGCTGTAATTTGATAATTGCACCTGTAGTGAAAAGGTGTCTGGGCAAATGTGGGTCAGATTATCTTTAATGTGTTTAATAAAAAACTGGATAATCTATGAATATATCTCATGTTATGTTACTGTATGCGGGTGTTGACTAAGGCTTGCATTGGTGTCTAGAATTTTAAGAATATCACACACAAGGTGGATGTGAGATAATGTCTGGTGTGTTCTTAGAGACTGTGGGGCCTCTCTATCAAGCTCCGGATGGAGCTTGAGGGCCGTGTTTCTGGCGAGTCTGCAGGCTCGCCAGAAACACCAGTTATGAAGCAGTTATGAAGCAAATGCTTCTTGTGCTGAAATAAAGTTACCTTGTGTATAATTCTGATCAATAATTCTGACATTCTGAATTACAATGGGTTACAAATATAGTCTAAACCCATAGACGGGTAAGGACTAAAAGAATGCACTTATGTAGCACTTCAATTCCTGAAAGGAGAGTTGTGAGTTGAAATGAAGACTTCAATAATTACCAATCGAAGCCAGTGGGTTGAAAAAGAGAATTAAAATATAACTTTTATTAGAACTAAACTAGATAAAAATATATAATGTGTGAGTGTGTGCACTTTAAAAACACATAACAACTCGACAAATAATAAGAGTGGCTTGAAATTATTTGGAAGTAAATTGCTTAGAACCTGCAGTACTGCAGTGATATATTAGTATTGGTATAATAAGTGTGTCAGATTATCTCTGTCCTTATATCCATCATCGAGTACGATCGGGTTGATTGACACCTCCCTGGCCGCGAATCTGCAGTATGTTGTTCTCTATTTAAATATAAACATGTGTTTTGTTTTTATATACTATATGATGCAGCAAACAAAACACCATAGACTAGGCACTTGTCTTCATTCATTTATAAAATGTTTTATACTAGATTTTGCATAAAAAAAACAAGGGGTGAGTGAATTGTACTCAAATAAATTCTATAGAACACATGTAATACGTATACATAAATGTATTGCTCATCCTCAAGGTTAGTACACGATTGTCAGAGAACACTACTTGGCAGTTCACAATCTTCATAATCTGCAAACGTCTCTGATGGACATTAAAGCTATTTCACTAGAAATACTGATTAATACTTAACTACATAAAAAGCAGTTTTCTACTTAAATTCTAACACACAGGGGGATATTTATCAAAGGTCTGGCGGACCTGATCTGACAGTGCGGATCAGGTCCGCCAGACCTCACTGAATGCGGAGAGCAATACGCTCTACGTATTCAGCATTGCACCAGCAGCTCTTGTGAGCTGCTGGTGCAACGCCTCCCCCGGCAGATTCGCGGCCAGGGAGGTGTCAATCAACCCGATCGTACTCGATCGGGTTGATTTTCGGCGATGTGTGTCCGCCTGCTCAGAGCTTCATAACTGGTGTTTCTGGCGAACAAGCCCCATTGTAATTCATTAAGCAAAAAATAGCAAAAGCACTACACAAATAAGAGAGGAATGCTCAGTTAAATGTCCAATTGGATAAGTAATTCAAATTAAATAATGTCACTATATTTTTCTATATATGTGTGCATTAATACGCAGATATGTATTTTTAATTGTATGCAGACATATCATTTGAATTGGTATATATATATATATATACACACCTTATGAGCTAGAGTGCTTGTGCATAGAAACATACAAGTTACAAATATAGTCTAAACCCATAGACGGGTAAGGACTAAAAGAATGCACTTATGTAGCACTTCAATTCCTGAAAGGAGAGTTGTGAGTTGAAATGAAGACTTCAATAATTACCAATCGAAGCCAGTGGGTTGAAAAAGAGAATTAAAATATAACTTTTATTAGAACTAAACTAGATAAAAATATATAATGTGTGAGTGTGTGCACTTTAAAAACACATAACAACTCGACAAATAATAAGAGTGGCTTGAAATTATTTGGAAGTAAATTGCTTAGAACCTGCAGTACTGCAGTGATATATTAGTATTGGTATAATAAGTGTGTCAGATTATCTCTGTCCTTATATCCATCAGAATGGCGCACCTGCATGAAAGTCAAAATTCCTTCATGCTATTAAAGTTATATGAGATTAAGAGACCATATAAAAAATAGATGGTGTAGGGTAGAAAATTGTAGGTAAATTTATATCTATATATAGATATTGATTTCTATCTCATATTGGTTTCCTTGGATGTTAGAACTATCCCACCATAGTAGTAGTTAATAGTATATGCACTTATTTCTCAGAGAAATAATTTTAAATATCGTGATAGATTATACTTGTATAAGGGGATACCATAGGGGGTGGACTTCTCTAATCATTTGTATATCATGCTGCGGTGCTTGGTGTACTTAGAAATAACTGAATTGAAAAAATAGTAATAAGAGTCTGTATTTTAATCAATAATAATATTTCTCTTTTATTAATTATAAACTCTAATAACTGTAATCTAAGTTCTCACTGATGGATGATTCCTCTTATAATTAAGAGAATTATATTTAGTGGCATATGTTATTGTACTGGATTAATTGGCTGCTATATCTAATAGCCTTACACATCAATTGAATTGCTACTCTTGCATATATGATCGTTCACCAATTGCATATATTGATGCACGACTGTTGGTTACTGGTGTCACTTTTTATGCTATAATATTGCAGGTATAATAATTAATGCGGATTATAGGAGACACATTCGTCAAGTTTGCTTCACTCTGCTGATTAGTCTTTACAATATGCGGAATTCGTTTGGAGTGTGAAGGATGTGCTGTTATAGGTGTTTTACCCACTATTGTTCTCCAAATTACATATCACAGTACTATTAATAGCGTGTACTGTACATATAAATATTTAATATTGTCCTTGTAATTCTGACCTTTGAAAAAGCCGAAACGCTATCGGCGAAACATGTTAGGGAGGGGTATTTGTTAAATACCCTGTTTAGTTGTTTTTTAAATGGCATAACTTACTCGAATTTATTTATTTAAACAGTGGCAACTTGTTGAAATTTAGGACTTCATTAGTACTGTTTCACAGTGATAGTGGCATATACTGGGGGCTAGTTATTTGACAAAGTATAATAGCCTTAACGGCTAGGTGCTCATTTTGGCTGCCTTTAGCCTTATTAACAGCCAAATAAGTATGTACAATCGATAAGTTTAAATGCCTATTTACAGGCATGTGTGCATGTGTGTGGACTGTTAGGAATTATCAATAGAGTACGGGGAATGTATTTATTAAAAAAAACCTTTATTTAAAAGTACTACGATTTGCAAACTCGGAGCCAAATAGTGAGCACAATATCTATAACAGTGCTTCCCTTAAACCAAAACTGAACGCTGTATATATCTAGGATCAGCTATTGAGAGAAGCATACATGATAGCTGTGCGTGTGTCTCACTAAGTTGATAATCTAAACGACTAATTGCAGATATATGTGGATGTGTGTGGGCTGTCCAGAATTACAAGGACAATATTAAATATTTATATGTACAGTACACGCTATTAATAGTACTGTGATATGTAATTTGGAGAACAATAGTGGGTAAAACACCTATAACAGCACATCCTTCACACTCCAAACGAATTCCGCATATTGTAAAGACTAATCAGCAGAGTGAAGCAAACTTGACGAATGTGTCTCCTATAATCCGCATTAATTATTATACCTGCAATATTATAGCATAAAAAGTGACACCAGTAACCAACAGTCGTGCATCAATATATGCAATTGGTGAACGATCATATATGCAAGAGTAGCAATTCAATTGATGTGTAAGGCTATTAGATATAGCAGCCAATTAATCCAGTACAATAACATATGCCACTAAATATAATTCTCTTAATTATAAGAGGAATCATCCATCAGTGAGAACTTAGATTACAGTTATTAGAGTTTATAATTAATAAAAGAGAAATATTATTATTGATTAAAATACAGACTCTTATTACTATTTTTTCAATTCAGTTATTTCTAAGTACACCAAGCACCGCAGCATGATATACAAATGATTAGAGAAGTCCACCCCCTATGGTATCCCCTTATACAAGTATAATCTATCACGATATTTAAAATTATTTCTCTGAGAAATAAGTGCATATACTATTAACTACTACTATGGTGGGATAGTTCTAACATCCAAGGAAACCAATATGAGATAGAAATCAATATCTATATATAGATATAAGTTTACCTACAATTTTCTACCCTACACCATCTATTTTTTATATGGTCTCTTAATCTCATATAACTTTAATAGCATGAAGGAATTTTGACTTTCATGCAGGTGCGCCATTCTGATGGATATAAGGACAGAGATAATCTGACACACTTATTATACCAATACTAATATATCACTGCAGTACTGCAGGTTCTAAGCAATTTACTTCCAAATAATTTCAAGCCACTCTTATTATTTGTCGAGTTGTTATGTGTTTTTAAAGTGCACACACTCACACATTATATATTTTTATCTAGTTTAGTTCTAATAAAAGTTATATTTTAATTCTCTTTTTCAACCCACTGGCTTCGATTGGTAATTATTGAAGTCTTCATTTCAACTCACAACTCTCCTTTCAGGAATTGAAGTGCTACATAAGTGCATTCTTTTAGTCCTTACCCGTCTATGGGTTTAGACTATATTTGTAACTTGTATGTTTCTATGCACAAGCACTCTAGCTCATAAGGTGTGTATATATATATATATACCAATTCAAATGATATGTCTGCATACAATTAAAAATACATATCTGCGTATTAATGCACACATATATAGAAAAATATAGTGACATTATTTAATTTGAATTACTTATCCAATTGGACATTTAACTGAGCATTCCTCTCTTATTTGTGTAGTGCTTTTGCTATTTTTTGCTTAATGAATTACAATGGGGCTTGTTCGCCAGAAACACCAGTTATGAAGCTCTGAGCAGGCGGACACACATCGCCGAAAATCAACCCGATCGAGTACGATCGGGTTGATTGACACCTCCCTGGCCGCGAATCTGCAGGGGGTGGCGTTGCACCAGCAGCTCACAAGAGCTGCTGGTGCAATGCTGAATACGTAGAGCGTATTGCTCTCCGCATTCAGTGAGGTCTGGCGGACCTGATCCGCACTGTCAGATCAGGTCCGCCAGACCTTTGATAAATATCCCCCTGTGTGTTAGAATTTAAGTAGAAAACTGCTTTTTATGTAGTTAAGTATTAATCAGTATTTCTAGTGAAATAGCTTTAATGTCCATCAGAGACGTTTGCAGATTATGAAGATTGTGAACTGCCAAGTAGTGTTCTCTGACAATCGTGTACTAACCTTGAGGATGAGCAATACATTTATGTATAAGTATTACATGTGTTCTATAGAATTTATTTGAGTACAATTCACTCACCCCTTGTTTTTTTTATGCAAAATCTAGTATAAAACATTTTATAAATGAATGAAGACAAGTGCCTAGTCTATGGTGTTTTGTTTGCTGCATCATATAGTATATAAAAACAAAACACATGTTTATATTTAAATAGAGAACAACATACTAGACTGCTGGGCTTGTGTGACGCATAAGTCACAGAATTGTTTACTACATTTACAACATTTTCAGGTTTGACTACACTCAAGGTTAAAGTGTACACGCATTTAGTCACTTGCCCAAAAATTGCACAGGCCAGTTTTTTTTTGCGCACACCCCTGAAACAAATGAGAGGGAATCGGACCATTTACAGAGTACTATATGGTCAGTTTTGCAAGAATGTTATCCATTTGCAAGAGCACTAAATAACAGCACTATTTCCTGTTTTGTAGTGCTCCTGATCCTTACCGTACGTGTATCTTCAACATAGAATATCATGGGAATGAAGCAAATTTGATAAAAGAAGTACATATGAAACTTTTTTTAATGCTATGCTCTGTCTAAATCACAAAAGAACATTTTTGAGTTTCATATCTCTTTAACGCAATACTTCCATGTTACTGTGGTAAGAGAAACACTAGAAAACAAAACCTGTCTGACTTGTTGACTTGGTTGCTAGAGACCAGGTTTTCTCAGTATGAGTATATCAGATTTCATGTGCATGATAGCAGGTCATTGCTTTGTGTGGCTTGAGGTATATAGTGAGATACTGGATATATATGTTTAATACATTGTTATTAGTGGCATAGAATGTACTGCTGCATTTTTTAAAATTAAAAACTATAATTTTCTTATTAAACATAAAAAAACCACATCTATATAACCAAAGGGCAAGATTTCACTGACAAAGGGCTAGATTACGAGTGGCGTGCTAACAGTGGCATGCCAACGATAAGGGGTTTATCGCAGGTGTTTGCGTGCACCAGAAGTAGCGCACGTATTACAAATTACCGCAACTTCAGAACTCTGGTTAACTGTTACGCTAGAATAAAAAGTTGCACAAAATACATCAAAAATACATTAAATTAAAAGTACAGTTACACTAATAATAATATTCTCTAATAAAAATTATTTTTAAAAAAATGCCCAAAAAAGTTATAAAGGGATCAAAGATATGAGGTCTTTTGTGTTAGAAAAAAGGACTGCAGAAGGCTTTAACATAGAAATACATACATATACATGTCTAAATATGTGTATGTATGTGTGTATATATATATATATATATATATATATATATATATATAAAAGCAAGCAAACATGAAGCACTCCAAAGGTCTTGTATATATTCTTCACTTTATTGTGAACGTTTTCGGACTATTTTGGGCCCGAAAAAGTTCACAATAAAGTGAAGAATATATACAAGACCTTTGGAGTGCTTCATGTTTGCTTGCTTATATCGTTTTTGATTAGCACCCAAGGCTGCTGTGGATTATGTTCTGGAGTGCACTCTGTTGAAAAAAAAAATAAATATATATATATATATATATATATATATATATATATGAGCAAAAAAGATGGATGTAGGGGTGGCGCTGTAAGAACACCCTAAAAATAATATTCTAATGTGACTGGAGTGTTAAATTTGCTGCCTATGAATATCTATCTGGAGAAAACTGTGCCCCCAGGAACAGTGAACCTGATAGAATAAAATGTGTAATGAAATAGGGGGAAAAAGGGGGATAGGGAATATTCAAGATGGCGCAACACTCAAAAAGTAAGACCCTAAATATGGGGTTCTGATTATAAGTTAGTTTAAAAAACCTAGTTTGCTGGAATAAAACAACTGGTTAATGTATATGTCTGGGTCTCCAAATGATAGAAATGCTGTAGATTAGAAAAAGGGATAATGGTTATTATTTGGTGACACTATTATAAGCTGTTATTTAGTTGGATAACATATGGTATCTTAAAATGAATGTATACAATATACACAATTAACTATGTAGGAATGTAGTTAACAATATAATTGTTCTAGCCACATAACTAGTGTAATTCCCACTGGATAGTGTATGACAAATTAAGTATACAAAGATATATATCAAAATGCAGCCATCTGCTTCAGGAATAACCTAAATATTAGCAGATGTCACTACGCTTGGTACTTTAAATATTATATTAGCCTAAGCGTACCATGTGTAGTGATAAAAATAATAATAATGATAGGGCAGTTTCAATATCGAATTTAAATCACAACAAAAATAGCCCAATAAAGTTCAAAGTATAAGTCCAATATTGGTGGAAAACTTCAATAGCTGTAGGTAGATGCGAGTAATGCAAAAGTTTAGGCAAATATAACAATGTATCCACGTTCCACAACGAGCCCATTGGGAGTATACTTACACTCCGTTACCTCAATCTAATGAGGTAAGTGCCGCGCAGTGTATAGGTAGTTCTCCCTCCCGGTATCTGTGGTATAGTGGAGCGGTGTCCTCTTATGATCCAGAGATCTCTTTAGCACTCTCTCTCGAATTTGGCTCAATCATGTAAGAGAAAGGACATACAATAGTGCAACATTGTATGGGAATATCACACTTTTTATTTGTTTAACAATTGTGCGCTTACATCAAATGACCTCAATAGTATGAGGTAATTAAAAGCATTGGTATAAAAATTTTTCTTTGTTCTTTGACTCCTGAACAAATACTCATAAAATCTGGTAAACTCTGTGTACAATACAGATGAAACATACGGTAAAAAACAAGGAACCTGACGCGTTTCGAAGGGATATAAAACTTTTGTGCCCTTCTTCCTCAGACATGCTCAGCCCTGGGTGCCACTGGCACTCACAGGAAGCTGTGCTGTCCCCAGAGCCACAAGCAGTTAACCCCAGACAGGTCTGGGTGCAAGAACCATAGGGAAAATTACAAAACAAATTAATACAACACACAGAGAAAACCCAGCACTCACTTACAAGCTCTCAGCTAAGATTTAAAAGCAAAAATGGAAAGGTTAGTCACCGGGCTGAGCATGTTGCAGGGTCATAGGATGTGTACCCGGTCCGGTATGAGAGTGCAGTTCCCTTCCGTGTTTTGTATATGTCTAGGGTGATTACATATTCCTGTGCACCCTTTTTTTGTTTTCAGTTTGTTTGGATTTGAAAGCTTGCATTGTGTGGCTGTTTTAGGGTCTCAGGTATTCGAGAGGACCTTGACGTGGTACCTGAGCTTGTCCCATTTGGCCAGATGCGGTGACTAACCTTTCCATTTTTACTTTTAAATCTTAGCTGAGAGCTTGTAAGTGAGTGCTGGGTTTTCTCTGTGTGTTGTATTAATTTGTTTTGTAATTTTCCCTATGGTTCTTGCACCCAGACCTGTCTGGGGTTAACTGCTTGTGGCTCTGGGGACAGCACAGCTTCCTGTGAGTGCCAGTGGCACCCAGGGCTGAGCATGTTGCAGGGTCATAGGATGTGTACCCGGTCCGGTATGAGAGTGCAGTTCCCTTCCGTGTTTTGTATATGTCTAGGGTGATTACATATTCCTGTGCACCCTTTTTTTGTTTTCAGTTTGTTTGGATTTGAAAGCTTGCATTGTGTGGCTGTTTTAGGGTCTCAGGTATTGGAGAGGACCTCGACGTGGTACCTGAGCTTGTCCCATTTGGCCAGATGCGGTGACTAACCTTTCCATTTTTGCTTTTAAATCTTAGCTGAGAGCTTGTAAGTGAGTGCTGGGTTTTCTCTGTGTGTTATATATATATATATAGTATCTCACAAAAGTGAGTACACCCCTCACATTTTTGTAAATATTTTATTATATCTTTTCATGTGACAACACTGAAGAAATGACACTTTGCTACAATGTAAAGTAGTGAGTGTACAGCCTGTATAACATAATAATTTGATGTCCCCTTAAAATAACTCAACACACAGCCATTAATGTCTAAACCGTTGGCAACAAAAGTGAGTACACCCCTAAGTGGAAATGTCCAAATTGGGCCCAAAGTGTCAATATTTTGTGTGGCCACCATTATTTTCCAGCACTGCCTTAACCCTCTTGGGCATGGGGTTCACCAGAGCTTCACAGGTTGCCACTGGAATCCTCTTCCACTCCTCCATGACAACATCATGGAGATGGTAGATGTTAGAGACTTTGCACTTCCCCGCCTTCCGTTTGAGGATGCCCCACAGATGCTCAATAGGGTTTAGGTCTGGAGACATGCTTAGACAGTCCATCACCTTTACCCTCAGCTTCTTTAGCAAGGCAGTAGTCATCTTGGAGCTGTGTTTGGGGGTCGTTATTTTGTTGGAATACTGCCCTGCGGCCCAGTCTCCGAAGGGAGGGGATCATGCTCTGCTTCACTATGTCACAGTACACGTGGGCATTCATGGTTCCCTCAATGAACTGTAGCTCCCCAGTGCTGGCAGCACTCATGCAGGCCCAGACCATGACACTCCCACCACCATGCTTGACTGTAGGCAAGACACACGCTTGACACTATCTGAACCAAATAAGTTTATCTTGGTCTCATCGGACCACCGGACATGGTTCCAGTAATCCATGTCCTTAGTCAGCTTGTCTTCAGCAAACTGTTTGTGGGCGTTCTTGTGCATCATCTTTAGAAGAGGCTTCCTTCTAGGACGACAGCCATGCAGACCAATTTGATACAGTGTGAGGCATATGGTCTGAGCACTGACAGGCTGACCCCCCACCCCTTCAACCTCTGCAGCAATGCTGGCAGCACTCATACGTCTATTTCCCAAAGACAACCTCTGGATATGACGCTGAGCATGTGCACTCAACTTCTTTGGTTGACCATGGTGAGGCCTGTTTTTAGTGGAACTTGCCCTGTGAAACCGCTGTATGGTCTTGCCCACCGGGCTGCAGCTCAGTTTCAGGGTCTTGGCAATCTTCTTATAGCCTATGCCAACTTTATGTAGAGCAACAATTCTTTTTTTCAGATCCTCAGAGTTCTTTGCCATGAGGTGCAATGTTGAACTTCCAGTGACCAGTATGAGAGAGTGTGAGAGCGATAACACCAAATTTTACACATCTGTTCCCCATTCACACCTGAGACCTTGTAACACTAACGAGTCACATGACACCAGGGAGGGAGAATGGCTAATTGGACCCAATTTGGACATTTCCACTTAGGGGTGTACTCACTTTTGTTGCCAGCAGTTTAAACATTAATGGCTGTGTGTTGAGTTATTTTGAGGGGATAGCAAATTTACACTGTTATACAGGCTGTACACTCACTACTTTACATTGTAGTAAAGTGTCATTTCTTCAGTTTTGTCACATCAAAAGATATAATAAAATTTCAAAAATGTGAGGGGTGTACTCACTTTTACGAGATACTGTATATATATATATATATATATATATATATATATATATATATATATATATATATATATATATATCAAAATAACAAGAGTATTGCATTGAGCAATAATACTTTTTTTATTGGACTAACTATACATTTATAAGTAGACAAGCTTTCGGGAAGAGTTAGTCCAATAATATTTACGAAAGGCAATAGATCCAGCACTAGTATGTATAGAGTGTAGCACCTATTTATAATCCAGGTTCGGGTGGGGGAGGCATTCCCCTGGGGAAAAAAATGTCTTCCAGGGACAGATTATGTCACTATTATGGATATATATAGTTTTCTTTTCATTAATTGTAAACCGCTGAGTATGCAAATAAAAAGGGCTTTAATGCTCCCAAGTTTCTTTTAAACCTACTTTTAGAACTCTGGAATAGTTTACAAGATCACATGTTAATTGGGAATCAGATTCAGATTAAGCCAGAGCCCATTCTCACAGCTGATAGATGCAGTACAATAAAAAGCTGAAGAGTAATGAGTGCTTCCAGAGAATACTACATAAACATTCTGTATGGTTGCAAACTAGTTGTATATTTATTGAATGGAAGGGTTTGTGCTTCCAAATTAGGTTGCATCAGTACCGCATGAGTGCAGACTGTAGCTCTCAGAACAATGTGAATTCATTTCTGTGAATAAAAGTCAGTTTAACAAGACAAGTCGGCTTGTATATCCTAAGCTATATCTATAAAATCTATATATTAGATATCAAATCTTTACATCTCTTACATCTACATCTTTTAAAATAATAGGTTTGCATCAGTTTGCAGTTTGAATCACAATTTCACTCTGTTCCCAAGCTGGACAGCTTTATATACAATACACATGTATGGGAAAAAATATAGGTCAGGAATGGCATACTGGCAGCCAATGAGCCAAAAACAGCCCTCTGCACTAGTTTGTGTGGCCCCCGAGAAAAAGTAGAACTAAGAATGTGTGCCATAGTTTGTGTGGCCCTAGGAAAAAGCGAAACTAGAAAAGTATGCTTTGGGGACTTATGATGGCTGATAACCAAGGAAATAAATTACTATTTGTGTGTAAGATAGCTTTTAAATTATATGTGGCCATTTAGACTTCTTTAAAATTGATTTGTGGCCCTTACGATTTCTAAAAAATTGATCTGTGGACCCCAAGTGTTAGGAAGTTGGCCATCACTGATATAGATAATGTACATACAGATCTTTCCTTCAATCACTATGACCGAGCTAATAATATTTACAGTTATTTTACTTATGGAGGCCAATTTAACAAAGGTCTTGCGGACCTGATCCGAGAGTGCGGATCAGGTCCGCAAGACTTCGCTGAATGCGGAGAGCAATACGCTCTCCGTATTCAGCATTGCACCAGCAGCTCACAAGAGCTGCTGGTGCAACGCCGCCCCCTGCAGACTCACGGCCAATGGGCCGCCAGAAGGGAGGTGTCAATCAACCCGATCGTACTTGATCGGGTTGAATTGAGGCGATTCCTGTCCGCCTCATCAGAGCAGGCGGACAGGGTTATGAAGCAGCGGTCTTTAGACCGTTGCTTCATAACTGCTGTTTCTGGCGAGTCTGAAGACTCACCAGAAACATGGCCCTTCAAGCTCCATTCGGAGCTTGATAGATAGGCCTCTTTAAGTGTACCTATACTGTACATGAAAATGGATCAGCTCGCGATTAAAAAATCATACTAATTAAGTATATCCCTAGTAAACATTTCTGTTCACTGTTTTGGATTCAGTCCTGGCTTATTTTCTATTTTAGAATTTTAAAAAATGTGGAAAAAATTACCAGAATTACCACCTTTCTGTCAAATTGATTTCTTCAGAATCAGAAGTATTTGAATAATTCATCTAATAATTGAAACTGTTGATACACTATAGTAGTGATAGCGAACCTTAGCACTCCAGATGTTTTAGAACTACCTTTCACATTATGCTTAGGCACTGTGAAGTCCAGCTGAGCATCATGGGAAATGTAGTTCTGAAACATCTGGAGTGCCAAGGTTTGCCATCACTGCACTATAGCATATTGATAAAGAAAATGTTATACCCTTAAAATGAAAATTTGCATTGCTAAATTAATTACTTGTAATTAGTATTTTTTATTATGTGCATTTAAATACATAGAAAGTGCTAAATACCTATCACATGCTTTACATTCATTGTATTTAAAAGTTGTATTAAAAAAATCACTTGTTTTTTCCAGCTCTGATATAAAGTTGTGTGACTTTGTCCTTGTTCAGATTTTCAAGGTGAGAATTACATTAGTGTCTTTCCAATATTCTGAAAAATCTTCCTTTACAGTGATTATTTAAGTCAAGGTGACTGGGAACACTTTATCAGACTAAAATATGTTCCTCTACATACTCATAAAACATTAATGTGTTTTGGAATGTCCTTATTTATATAACACTCTATATTTGTCCATTTATTTGTCCCTGGCGTGTGATCTTGTTTACTGTGTAACAGACCTGTTTGCTGTAGTAGACATTTGACTAGTCTGGTCTCTATTATTATTCTTATTATTATTCTTTATAGAGTAGAAATCAATACAGCAACTCTATAGCGATAACAAAATTAAATATATTGAAAAGATTTAACGAGACCTACTATCATTGAGGCTTCCGATCAAAGATGTGAATAAAGTTGAAACCCAATATTTTTGCTTTCATGATTCAGACAGAGCATGCAATTTTAAACAACTTTCCAATTTACTTCAATTATATAATTTGCTTCATGCTCTTGATATTCTTTGTTGAAAATCATATTTAAATAGGTTCAGTAGCTGCTGATTGGTGGCGGCACATAAATGCCTTGTGTGATTGGTTTACCCATGTTCATTGCTATTTCTTCAACAAAGGATATCTAAAGAATAAAGCAAATTAGATAATAGATGTAATTTTGAATGTTGTTTAAAATTGTATTCTCTATCTGAACCATAAAAGAAAAATGTTGGGTTTCATGCCCCTTTAATCACTCTTACCCTGTAAAACAAGAGGCACATTTTATATGTATTGTTTCAGAATGCTACAGTAATATGACAAAGTAGCAGTACATTTCAGAAAGATCAGTACGCATGGTAATCAAATAGAAAACTATAATTGTGATGATTGAACCACTTGCTTTGGATACAAAGCTGAATCCACCTGTGAGCACACTGCTCTGTATATAGTGCTGCTCTGTGGTGCTGCTCTGAATCTCCTCCTGAATATCTCCATTTGAATTCCTTCTATAACAGTAACCAGTATTTCAAGCAATAAGGAGGACAAGTGAGCTTTTGATGGTAGGTGTACTACTACTAGCCAGACAAAAGAGGTATTATGTTCTGCTTGTAGCAAGTTCAGAAGTGATTTGTAACAGCAGCTCTTTACAAAAAGGATTGTCATTATATGGAATCATTTTCTAGGAGAAATCAGAAGACACAGTGTATGAATAAGAGTTCCTGGAATGTTTACATGGCTATCCCAAATGATTAAAGGGACCTTGTACTGTAATTCTTTTCCTCTCCTTTGATGTGTTCCCAATAATCTGTTTTACATGCTGTGGTGTACCCAATTGTTAATACATAGCTCTTTTACGTTTATTTTGTCATTTAAAATGTTTTTCTTTTCTGCCTGTAAAAATTACCACCTACACTGAAAATATGAATACTTAAGTACTCTCTTTAGATAAGTTATGTTAACAAGAGGCAGCAAGCAGTAATCAAGTTCCTTTTCAATGGCTCTCTCCAAGTATTGGCCATTGTGTAGAGACAGAGAGATAACATAAGGAGGCCTTAATGTAAAAAGAGATAGATACAATTAGGTTATTTCTCTAGGTTCAACCCATGTATATGAATAGAATGGATTAAGGCTTCAATCAGAAAAAAGAAAAAAAAAAGAAAGATATTTCATATACAAAAATAAACCTATAAGTATTTTCCTATACATTTTATACTTTGCAGCTACAGTAATAAGTAATTAGGAACACTTTAAGGGGAAACCTCTTTTACAGTACACTGTCCCTTTAACCCTAGTAGTGTACAAAGTGAAAAGGTATGTGTGGATTAGATGAGTTTTCTGGTTCTTTTATGTTACCAAAATGATGCGTTGATTCCTGACCTGCTTATGTTTTATATGTCTGAAAGATTAATAAAATTGTGCTAATTTAGAAGAGGGACCCTCCAAACAAGTGGCTGAGTTGTTGCCAAAGATGTAGTGCACAAACAGGATATACAACCTATTTACATAAAGCACCCTATAAGAATTTGTACTTAAATATAAACTGCCATCAAGAGGCCAAAGGATTACATTACCACAGAATAATGTTTGGTGTCATTGCACCAGACATATTTATGGGCCCAATTCTTATGGTGCTGCCGACTGTGGGCACTTGAAGCAGCAGTGAGTTGAAAGCTCTCCAGATGTTTGGAGGTAACCGATCGATGGTGCAGAAGGTGTAGAGGCGGAAACAGAGAAGACTGGTGAGCAATTGGTTTGGCCCATGGATTCATTGTGAGGATATAGAAAAACATAATTTATGTAAGAACTTACCTGATAAATTCATTTCTTTCATATTGGCAAGAGTCCATGAGCTAGTGACGTATGGGATATACAATCCTACCAGGAGGGGCAAAGTTTCCCAAACCTCAAAATGCCTATAAATACACCCCTCACCACACCCACAATTCAGTTTAACGAATAGCCAAGAAGTGGGGTGATTAAGAAAGGAGTAAAAAGCATCAACAAAGGAATTTGGAAATAATTGTGCTTTATACAAAAAAATCATAACCACCAAAAAAAGGGTGGGCCTCATGGACTCTTGCCAATATGAAAAAAAAATGAATTTATCAGGTAAGTTCTTACATAAATTATGTTTTCTTTCATGTAATTGGCAAGAGTCCATGAGCTAGTGACGTATGGGATAGCAATACCCAAGATGTGGAACTCCATGCAAGAGTCACTAGAGAGGGAGGGATAAAAAATAAAAACAGCCATTTCTGCTGAAAAAAATTAATCCACAACCTAAATCATAAGTTTAGTCTCATAATTGAAAAGAAAAAACTTAAATTAGAAGCAGAATAATCAAACTGAAACAGCTGCCTGAAGAACTTTTCTACCAAAAACTGCTTCCGAAGAAGCAAATACATCAAAATGGTAGAATTTAGTAAAAGTATGCAAAGAAGACCAAGCTGCTGCTTTGCAAATCTGATCAACTGAAGCTTCATTCTTAAAAGCCCAAGAAGTGGAAACTGATCTACTAGAATGAGCTGTAAGTCTCTGAGGCAGGGTTTTACCCGACTCCAAATAAGCTTGATGAATCAAAAGCTTTAACCGTGATGACACAGAAACAGCAGAAGCCTTCTGACCTTTCCTGGAACCAGAAAAGATAACAAATAGACTAGAAGTCTTCCTGAAATCTTTAGTAACTTCAACATAATATTTCAGAGCTCTCACCACATCCAAAGAATGTAAAGATCTCTCCAAATAATTCATAGGATTAGGACACAAAGAAGGGACAACAATTTATCTATTAATGTTGTTAGAATTCACAACCTTAGGTAAGAATTTAAATGAAGTCCGCAAAACTGCCTTATCCTGATGAAAAACTAGAAAAGGAGATTCATAAGAGAGAGCAGATAATTCAGAAACTCTTCTAGCAGAAGAGATGGCCAAAAGGAACAACACTTTCCAAGAAAGTAGTTGAATATTTAAAGAATGCATAGGCTCAAATGGAGGAGCCTGTAAAGCCTTCAAAATCAAATTAAGACTCCAAGGAGGAGAAATTGATTTAATGACAAGCTTGATACGAACCAAAGCCTGAACAAAACAGTGAATATCAGGAAGTTTAGCAATTTTTCTGTGGAATAAAACAGAAAGAGCAGAGATTTTTCCTTTTAAGAAACTTGCAGACAAACCTTTATCCAAACCATCCTGTAGAAACTGTAAAATTCTAGGAATTCTAAAAGAATGCCAAGAAAATTTATGGGAAGAACACCATGAAATGTAAGTCTTCCAAACTCGATAATAAATCTTTCTAGAAACAGATTTACGAGCCTGTAACATAGTATTAATCACTAAATCAGAGAAACCTCTATGACTAAGCACTAAGCGTTCAATTTCTATACCTTCAAATTTAATTATTTGAGATCCTGATGGAAAAATGGGCCTTGAGATAGGTCTGGCCTTAAGGGAAGTGGCCAAGGTTGGCAACTGGACATCCGAACAAGATCTGCATACCAAAACCTGTGAGGCCATGCTGGAGCCACCAGCAGCACAAACGATTTCTCCATGATGATTTTCGAGATCACTCTTGTAAGAAGAGCTAGAGGTGGAAAAATATAAGCAGGTTGATAACACAAGGAAGTGTCAATGCATCCACTGCTTCCGCCTGAGGACCCCTGGACCTAGACAGATACCTGGGAAGTTTCTTGTTTAGATGAGATGCCATCAGATCTATTTCTGGAAGCCCCCACATCTGAACAATTTAAGAAAACACATCTGGGTGGAGAGACCATTCTCCCGGATGTAAAGTCTGATAACTAAGATAATCCGCTTCCTAATTGTCTATACCTGGGATATGAACCGCAGAAATTAGACAAGAGCTGGATTCCACCCAAACAAGTATCCGGGATACTTCTTTCATAGCTTGAGGACTGTGAGTCCCACCCTGATGACTGACATATGCCACAGTTGTGACATTGTCTGTCTGAAAACAAATGAACGGTTCTCTTTTCAACAGAGGCCAAAACTGAAGAGCCCTGAGAATCGCACGGAGTTCCAAAATATTGATTGGTAATCTCGCCTCTTGAGATTTCCAAACTCCTTGTGCTGTCAGAGATCCCCAAACAGCTCCCCAACCTGAAAGACTTGCATCTGTTGTGATCACAGTCCAGGTTGGACGAACAAAAGAGGCCCCTAGAATTATACGATGGTGATCTAACCACCAAGTCAGAGATAGTCGAACATTGGAATTTAAGAATATCAATTGTGATATCCTTGTATAATCCCTGCACCATTGGTTCAGCATACAAAGCTGGAGAGGTCTCATATGAAAATGAGCAAAGGGGATCGTGTCCGATGCTGCAGTCATAAGACCTAAAACTTCCATGCACATAGCTACTGAAGGGAATGACTGAGACTGAAGGTTCCTACAGGCTGCAACCAATTTTAAACGTCTCTTGTCTGTTAGAGACAAAGTCATGGACACTGAATCTATCTGGAAACCTAAAAAGGTTACACTTGTCTGAGGAATCAAAGAACTTTTTGGTAAATTGATCCTCCAACCATGTCTTTGAAGAAACAACACTAGTTGATTCGTGTGAGATTCTGCAGAACGTAAAGACTGAGCAAGTACCAAGATATCATCCAAATAAGGAAACACTGCAATACCCCACTCTCTGATTACAGAGAGTAGGGCACCGAGAACCTTTGAAAAGATTCTTGGAGCTGTCGCTAGGCCAAAAGGAAGAGCAACAAATTGGTAATGCTTGTCTAGAAAAGAGAATCTCAGGAACTGATAGTGATCCGGATGAATCGGAATATGAAGATATGCATCCTGTAAGTCTATTGTGGACATATAATGCCCTTGCTGAACAAAAGGCAGAATAGTCATTATAGTCACCATTTTGAAAGTTGGTACTCTTACATATCAATTCAAAATCTTTAGATCCAGAACTGGTCTGAATAAATTTTCTTTCTTTGGGACAATGAATAGATTTGAATAAAACCCCAGACCCTGTTCCTGAAACGGAACTGGCATGATAACCCCTGATAATTCCAGGTCTGAAAGACACCTCAGGAAAGCCTGAGCCTTTCCTGGGTTCGCTGGAATGTGTGAGAGAAAAAATCTTATCACAGGCGGTCTTACTCTGAAACCTATTCTGTACCCCTGAGAGACAATACTCTGAATCCAATGATTTTGGACTGAATTGATCCAAACATCTTTGAAAAATTTTAATCTGCCCCCTACCAGCTGAGCTGGAATGAGGGCTGCACCTTCATGCGGACTTGGTGGCTGGCTTTGATCTTTTAAATGGCTTGGATTTATTCCAATTCGAGGAAGGCTTCCAATTGGAAACAGATTCCTTGGGGGAGGGATTAGGTTTCTGTTCCTTATTTTGTTGAAAGGAATGAAAATGGTTGGAAGCTTTATATTTGCCCTTAGGTTTTTTATCCTGAGGCAAAAAGACTCCCTTCCCCCCAGTGACAGTTGAAATTATTGAATCTAACTGAGAACCAAATAATGTATTACCTTGGAAGGAAAGAGATAGCAATCTGGACTTAGAAGTCATATCAGCATTTCAAGATTTAAGCCATAAAGCTCTTCTAGCTAAAATAGCTAAAGACATATAGCTAACATCAATTTTGATTATATCAAAAATGGCATCACAAATGAAATTATTAGCATGTTGAATTAATTTAACAATGCTAGACAAATCATGATCCGATACTTGTTGCGCTAAAGTTTCCAACCAAAAAGTTGAAGCAGCTGCAACATCAGCCAAAGAAATTGCAGGCCTAAGAAGATGACCTGAATATAAATAAGCCTTCCTTAGATAAGATTCAAGTTTCCTATCTAAAGGATCTTTAAAAGAAGTACTATCTTCCGTAGGAATAGTAGTGCGTTTAGCAAGAGTAGAGATAGCCCCATCAACTTTAGGGGATCTTTTCCCAAAACTCCAATCTAACAGTTGGCAAAGGATACAATTTTTTAAACCTTGAAGAAGGAATAAAAGAAGTACCAGACCTATTCCATTCCTTAGAAATTATATCTGAAATAGCATCAGGAACTGGAAAAACCTCTGGAATAACCACAGGAGGTTTATAAACAGAATGTAAACGTTTACTAGTTTTAATATCAAGAGGACTAGTTTCCTCCATATCTAATGTAATCAACATTTCTTTTAATAAAGAACGAATATACTCTATTTGAAAATAAATAAGAGGATTTGTCAGTGTCAATATCTGAGGCAGGATCTTCTGAATCCGATAGATCCTCATCAGAGAAAGATAAATCAGTATGTTGCCGGTCATTTGAAATTTCATGAACTCTATGAGAAGTTTTAAAAGACCTTTAACGTTTATTAGAAGGTGAAATAGCAGACAAAGCCTTCTGAATAGAATCAGAAATAAATTATTTTAAATTTACAGGTATATCTTGTGCATTAGATGTTGAGGGAACAGCAACAGGTAATTAACTACTACTGATGGAAACATTTTCTGCATGTAAAAGTTTATCATGACAACTATTACAAACCACAGCTGGAGGTATAATCTCCACAAGTTTACAACAAATGCACTTAGCTTTGGTAGAACCGTTATCAGGCAGCAGGCATCCAGCAGTAAATTCTGAGACAGGATCAGATTGAGACATCCTGCAAATGTAAGAGAAAAAAACAACATATAAAGCAAAATTATCAATTTCCTTATATGGCAGTTTCAGGAATGGAAAAAATGCAAACAGCATAGCCCTCTGACATAGAAAAAGGCCAGAGGCAAAAGGAATGGGGTTTTAAATTATGAAAATATTTAACAAACAGAAAAATATTTTTTGGCACCAAAAACTTCCGTAAACGAAACACTCGCGTCATAGATGACGCAACCTTGTGAAGGAGTCGGCGTCAACTAAGACGCCGGAAATTACAAATTTGCGCCAACAAACGTAACTTTGCGTCAAAAAATCTCGCGCCAAAAATGACGCAATAAATTTTGGCATTTTGCGCCCTCGCGAGCCTAATTCTGCCCGCAAATTTAAAGACAGTCAATTGAAAAAAAGACTATACCCCAGGTAAGAAATAATTTTTCATAAAAAAAGCATTTCCCAGATATGAAACTGACAGTCTGCAAAAAAGGAAATATACTGAAAACCTGAATCATGGCAAATATAAGTACAATACATATATTTAGAACTTTATATAAATACATAAAGTGCCAAACCATAGCTGAGAGTGTCTTAAGTAATGAAAACATACTTACCAAAAGACACCCATCCACATATAACAGATAGCCAAACCAGTACTGAAACGGTTATCAGTAGAGGTAATGGAATATGAGAGTATATCGTCGATCTAAAAAGGGAGGTAGGAGATGAATGTCTACGACCGATAACAGAGAACCTATTAAATAGATCTCCGTGAGGAAAACCATTGCATTCAATAAGTGATACTCCCTTCACATCCCTCTGACATTCACTGTACTCTGAGAGGAATCGGGCTTCAAAAAAGCTGAGAAGCGCATATCAACGTAGAAATCTTAGCACAAACTTACTTCACCACCTCCATAGGAGGCAAAGTTTGTAAAACTGAATTGTGGGTGTGGTGAGGGGTGTATTTATAGGCATTTTGAGGTTTGGGAAACTTTGCCCCTCCTGGTAGGATTGTATATCCCATACGTCACTAGCTCATGGACTCTTGACACTTACATGAAAGAAAAGCTTATATGTTGCCAGGGCCACCATCAGGGGGTGACAGGGGTGACTCCTGCCAGGGGCCCAATTGGCTAGGGGGGCCCCATGAGGCAAAAAGTAAAAAAAAAATTATTTTTTTTTTTTAAAAATTTGGCAGCCACCAGTGGGTACTACAGCAGAGTGCTAATTGAGCATGGGAAATGTTATTACAAGGAGTAAAGTATTAGCATTTGAGAGGATTTCTGAGTGTGCACTAAACCACTATGCACAGTGTGAGACAGACTTGGCACTTTGTTTGTAGAGTGTGTGCCTGAGTCAGACGGCTGATCACTTTCATTTGCAGAGGAGGTAGGAATTACTTAGCAAATGTTTTTTATTTCTTTGTGCAATTTAAGATTGTAACTGCAGTGTGGTAGTAGTTGTATGGTGGGCCAGGGGTCCATAAAAACACATTTTTTTAGCAGCAGTGTATTTATGATTACTTGACAATGCTGTAGAAATTCTATATTTAAAACCATGCAGAAATGTTTCCTCCTCAATACACAAATGATATATATTACATTCCAGTTTACTGCCCCTTTATGCAAGGACTTTCCAGATACAAGGAGGCCTTTTATCTAAGATTTTTACATCTGCATAACATGTTATACTTCAAAAAACTCCAGCCACCATATCAATTTAAAAGACCTTTATTTTCTTATCCTGGGTCCAAACATACAACGTTTCAAGCCAATGTGGCTCTTAGTCATGTACATCTTAATTATACAGGTTCATGCTTTTTATACCCTCACCTGTTAATTATTCATCAACTGTTCATTAACCCATTGTGTGAAAAAACATGTATTGCAACATGCAATAGTGACACCTGTTGGTTGTAAAATATAGTACACTCTTTTTTACTTTTGATGTCTCTTTGTTTTTCAATAGAATGGGTGAACAGTGTACATATCATTTAAAATATAAACATAAAACCTATATACAATATTAAAAGAGGAGCATAAAATCCAAACATCCACAATGTCTGCACAGTCTACAGAGTATATTTACATCAATCAAGATTTATTCCTTTGCAGAGTGTATTTTTTCATTGAGAAAATTTCTTTCACTTTAATTGATTCATTTATCCTTTATTTTACCATTATAACACCCTGTTATTCACAAGCCATTTTTAAGCGCCCTTGATCAACCAGATTGGCTTGTGAATAACAGGGTGTTATAATGGTAAAATAAAGGATAAATGAATCAATTAAAGTGAAAGAAATTTTCTCAATGAAAAAATACACTCTGCAAAGGAATAAATCTTGATTGATGTAAATATACTCTGTAGACTGTGCAGACATTGTGGATGTTTGGATTTTATGTTCCTCTTTTAATATTGTATATAGGTTTTATGTTTATATTTTAAATGATATGTACACTGTTCACCCATTCTATTGAAAAACAAAGAGACATCAAAAGTAAAAAAGAGTGTACTATATTTTACAACCAACAGGTGTCACTATTGCATGTTGCAATACATGTTTTTTCACACAATGGGTTAATGAACAGTTGATGAATAATTAACAGGTGAGGGTATAAAAAGCATTAACCTGTATAATTAAGATGTACATGACTAAGAGCCACATTGGCTTGAAACGTTGTATGTTTGGACCCAGGATAAGAAAATAAAGGTCTTTTAAATTGATATGGTGGCTGGAGTTTTTTGAAGTTTGTGATTGTGCTGTGGACCTGGCTAGTCTGCTGCTCCGTGCCCCATAAGAGAAAGATTCAGGTGTGCTGTTTTCCACTTATTGGATTTTGCTAACATGTTATACTCTCAGACTAAGATTGCTCAGTGTTGGAAATGAGACAGGTTAACTTAAAACTGTTTAGTTTACTCTACAGCTGACTTAATTTTGAAATGCATACCAACAAGCTTAAATCCTGCATTTAACCAGATCTAATGGTATGAGTACCACAGCTTATGGTTTCACCAAGACCATATAGAGTACAGCATTTTCAAAATCCACAAGTACAGCTGACAGATGGGAACATTTGTACACTATATTTGAAGTGGTGCTCTTGGTTGTGGAAAATGGGGAAAATATCAAACAAACATATGTCAACCTTTTAAAAGTACTTTTCTTCATCTAGCCATCTACCCAGATCATTAATGTACAATTTTGAATTCACAGAATTATTTTTGTTTGCACATTTACAAATATGATTCTTTAAAAAGTGATCTCTTAATTTCTGCATTTTTTTATTATGCATGTCACACACTGTTGATTTAGGGGATGCAAGGTGCATAAATGTTTCCTCCTGTGAGTGTTTCTGTGGGTGTATGTGTTTATGTTTTTGTGCTTTGGTTTGTGTCTCTATGAGTGTGTATGTATTTTTTTTCTGCTGGTATCTCTGTGAGGGTGGGTGTGTATGTCTTTGTGCATTTTCTGTGGATGTCTGTGAGGGTGTGTGCATATGTCTTTGAGCTTTTTCTATGGGTGTCTCTGTGAGGGTGGGCGTGTGTTTGTCTTTGTGTATTTTCTCTGAATGCCTCTGTGAGGGTGGGTGTGTATGTCTGTGTTTTCTGTGGATGTCTCTGTGAGGGTGTGTGTGTGTATGTATGTCTGTGTTTTCTGTGGATGTCTCTGTGAGGGTGTGTATTTTCTGTGGGTGTCTCTGTGAGGGTGTGTGTATGTCTTTGTGTGTTTTCTGTGGATGTCTCAGTGAGGGTGTGTATGTATGTCTTTATGTGTTTTCTGTGGGTGTCTCTGTGTGTGTGTATGTCTTTGTGTGTTGTCTGAGGCTGTCTCTGTTGGTGTTTCCTTGGGTGTATGTGCAAGTTTGAGTTTGTGTGTGGGTGTCCATTGTCTGTTCCTTTTTAGGACATTTTGACCTTACTACTGATTATTCACATCTTTCTACAGACTTTGAGACTTATGAGACCTTTCCGAAAGTCACCAATCTACCATTTAACCTTTAAATTATTGTTTAGGCAGTTCAGGGCCCTTCCCTTCCTTTCAGCCACTGCATGCTGTTGTCATCATTTAGTTGGCATCTTCCTTTACAAAAAGATAATCAGAACTCCATATTTTGTTTTCTAAATCTCCTTTTTTTACAAAACTGTAGTTTACCTCATTACTTGTTTGTCAGGGCAATGTAAACAAGTGCTAAGTGTCTGTTTGGGTGTCTGTGTCTGAGTTTCTTTGCGTGTTTGCTAGAGTGTCTGTATGTGAATCCTTATGTGTGAGTGTGTGTGTGTGTGTGTTTCAGTGTATGTTACTACCTTTACAACATTTCCAAGTTTAAATAGACAATTAAGAATAAAGTGCATATATGTTTTAGTCACTTGGTCAAAAATTGCACATGTCAAAGGAGGGGGGGGGGGCCTGATCAATGGTTAAGTCAGGGGCCCCAAAATTTCTAGTGGCGGCCCTGTATGTTGCTTCAAATTAAAAGGCCACTAAAGTCAAAATTAAAGTTTCATGATTGAGATAAAGCATGTGATTTAAAAAACTTTCCTATATACTTCCACTATCAAAACGTGTGCATTCTTTTTATATTCACAGTTTGAGACTACAGCTCCTACATGTACAAAAGTGTATAGTATATAAGTATATTCATTTTGTAATTGGCTGAGGACTGTCACATGATACAAGGCAAGTGAAAATTGGATGAATTTTCAAGAAAAATATTCTGTCTTTTTATTGTCTTTTTATTGTGTATTTGTCAATTATTCAATTCTACTGTATTTAGTGGTAAGTTCATAAGCTGTTTTTTTCCCACTGAGGGAAATAACATTAAAAGTTCCTTTAATAAGGTTTGCAGTTTATTGTGAACTGAATTTTTAATACTCGGATATAAATAATACTTGACTACATAAAAGAAAGTTTGTAAAATAAAGGCCCTTTCAAAGAAAAATTACTCATGCTTAAAGGGACAGTAAAGTCATAATTAGACATTCATGATTTAGACAGAGCATACAATTATAAACAACTTTCCAATTTACTTCTATTATTTAATTTGCTTCCTTTTCTTGTTATCCTTTGTTGAAAGGTTTATCTAGGTAAGCTCAGAAACAGCAAATAACTTAAGCTCTAGCTGCTGATTGGTGGCTGCATATATATATACCAATTGTCATTGGCTTACCCAATGTTTTTAGTTAGAAACCATTAGTGTATTGCTGCTCCTTCAACAAATGATACCAAGAGAATGAAGCAAATTTGATAAAATAAGTAAACTTGAAAGTTGTTTAAAATTGTATGGTCTACCTAAATCATGGGGAAAAATGTTTTGGGTTTTATGTCCCTTTAATTGGAAGTAATGTTTGTTCTCAAGCAGTAGCTGGAGACACTTAATTATTTTTCAAACGAGAGACTCAATAGAAAGAGAAGAAATTAGCAATGTTCAAAACAACTCTGGTATAGGGAATACAAAAGTGGAAAGGAGGGATTCCATGTCTTTTATAACTAAACCAGATTTAAGAACTCTAGAACATATATTACTTCAATCAAATAATGCATCAAAAGTGAAATAGAAAACATTGTGAGAGATTTCAATAAAATTGCAACTGGGGTTAAAAAATTGAAGCCCAAAATCTAAAACTAAAGCTAATATACAAGATAAAATTTGTGACATGGAAGTAGGAGCCAGAAGGAAAAAAACATAAGGATTAAAGCTAGACCAAATTAAATTAAACCTGGTAAATACCTAGTTACTGTCACAAACTTTTCCATTATATACTAGGGGACGCATTTCAATCTGAAATTGAGCTTGAAAGAGGCCATAGGGCAGTAACTAGTAATAAAGAAAAAAGTACAAATATAGGAGAGAGATGACTTAAAGAATTGGAGAATTAGTCACAATTCTAATTTAATTTAAGGTTATTGGTGCAGACCCTCAAACATGTCAATGTCTAGCAATAAAAGGAAGATAGGACAGGATTTAGGAAAATCATGTATTAAGTGAGGGGATACAGCAAGCACTCTTTTAATCAAACATATCAAATTTATTGATGCATATCAAAAAGTTGCATTGTGAGTGAACTAACTATATACAAAACTATAAATTAAAACATTCTTATGCACAAAGCTGGCCAGCCAAAATATATTCATATGATGTCTCATATAAACAAATAGCACAATCCTGAGCAATCAAAAAGCATAACACACTAGAATAGATATACAGGTGTATATTAGGACTGTGAGCAGTGTCCCAAATCAGAACACATGAATTTCAAGGCACAATGCTTGAAGTATCCAGTTCATGGAATAATAGCCCTATAGACCCGATACTTAAATGTCAATGACAAATAATGAGATTGTTGCACATCAAAGCTGCACTGAAGCCAATGGTAACCATAGTTACAGCTGTTTACTGCAAAATGCTTCAACACATCTAGAGACTAAGTAACACTTTACTGTCTCGTCCAAACTGGCACATCAATGCGTTCTGTCAAACGGCTTTCATGAGGATGTCCTTATCCGCTTCACTATAGGGAAACCGTGTCAGTATGCGCTTGGTCCAAAGCCATTCACCCGCGTCGGGATACAAGTTTCCAAAAGACAGCGGTCAGCTGAGTGTGGGAGGACCCCAATCCTAAGGTCATCCAAGACTGCCTGTTTGGTATTTCGTTATTGATCTTCCCAGCAGACGCGATTGTCCATACGTCACATTCTCCTTCTGGGACATATATTAGTAGACCTTTGGTGCAGGGATACAATTACGTTTTCCATCTCAGCAGATTTCAAAGGACAATGTACCTCTCTTTCTCTTTCATCTAGTATGTGTCAGTTGACATTGCAGAGCTTGCCAACCTGCGTTTCTCCCCATATGCTCCTACAAACAGGGGCTTTGTCAAATATGTTTGATTAAAAGAGTGCTGTATCCCCTCGCTTTATACAGGATTTTCCTAAATCCTGTCCAATCTTTCTTTTATAACTAGTAATAAAGGGCCAGATAACGAGTGGTGCGCTAACAGTTACATGCAAACGATATTGGATTTAATGTGGCTGTTTGCACGTGTTGGGTTTAGGGCACGTATTACAAGATGAAAGCAAACTTGATCGTTTGAGCGCAATAGAAGCTAACACGCGTCAGGTAAGTAGGACCTCAGAGCTCTGGTTAACGTTTCGCAAAACAAAAAAAAGTGTCACAAAACATAAAAAATATGTTACAAAGTACAGTTACACTCATAACAACACTATCTAATAAAAATTATAAAAAAAAAGTTATTAGGGCTCATAAGCAAACCCGATCACATTTTCTCAAGTACGTTAACCCGACATGAAAATATTAATATTTCATATACCACTGTTCTTCACATAGCAGAATATGTTCTATTTATTCATAAATACATATTTCTACTTATATCTGATGATATTTTGATACAATATATATCTATACCTATATATACTGTATATATATATATATGCACAGTATATATATATATATATATATATATATATATATAAAAGATTATATATAGGTATAGATATATAAATATATATATAGGAATATCTATTTAAAAATACTTAGAACAGGGGGGGAGCTCCCTAAAGAAATGCTACAAGCTAAGATTGTGGTAATACCTAAAGTGGGAAAGAATTCGAAACTTTGCCAAAATTATAGGCCTATTTCGCTGATAAATACAGATCTTAAAATTTTTACAAAAATTATGGCGAATAGATTGAAATTAATTCTTCCCTCCCTGGTGCATCAGGACCAGGTTGGATTTATCAAATAGCGGGAAGCCACAGATAATGTGCGGAGAATAGTGACCCTAATAGACTACTTAGCGAAAACCGAGACGCCAGCATTACTACTATCACTCAACGCGGAAAAGGCGTTTGATAGGGTGGACTGGAACTATATGTTTAAAGTGCTAGATAAAATGGGATTTCGGGGGGCATTTATAAAAGCCTTAACGGCTATATATTCAAATCCAACAGCGGTGGTGGGTGCCGCAGGTTATACATCGAGGTCCATAGATATCTTGAATGGGACTCGTCAGGGGTGCCCGCTATCGCCGCTCTTATTTGCCATTTGCATTGAACCGTTGGCAGCGGTCATTAGACAATCAAGAGAGATATCGGGTGTACAATTGGCGGGGGGAGACTATAAGATGACGTTGTTCGCCGACGATGTCTTGTTGACGCTGACCAAGCCCCTTATCTCTTTACCTAACCTATATGACATTCTGGGGAAATTTTCAGAGATTTCAGGATATAAGGTTAACATAGACAAATGCGAGGCCCTTCCGATCACCCTTCCCCCTCATACCAAAAAAACGATGGAATTGAATTTTAACATCTCATGGGCAAAGGTTCATATCACTTATCTAGGGGTGAAATTGAATGGGAATTTCTCAGATTTATACCAATTAAACTATGTCCCTCTCTATAAAGCTATTAGGAAAGACCTCAGTAATTGGAAAAAGGGCAGGTTCTCGTGGTACGGGAGACTGTCGGCTTTAAAAATGAATGTGCTACCTAGAATCATGTACCTCTTTAGAGCGGTACCGATTGCGGTACCCTTGACAGACCTGCAGGCCTTACAAGTAGATCTACTCCGCTTTTTAAGAGGAGATGGGAAAACAAGAATAGCAGCACAAGTGTTAAAGCAGCATAGACAGGTCGGGGGGGGGTAGGAGTCCCGAATCTAGTAGACTACTACTATGCCTCTAGGTTAGCACAAACTACCATTTTAGAGAAAAATCTGAAGGAAGTCATTTGGCCACGAATAGAGGCTGATATAGCTGGATGTGAAAACCAGGCAGATATTTTGTGGGATCCCACTTTGAAAGCAAAAACGCTGATGTATAGATCCCCTGTAACATGTGAGACAATACACTTGTGGGACAAGTTTACTAAAACACTGAGACTGTACTCTACTCAAACCTTATTGATGCCAATGAAATTCTTAATGCCCCGGGAACTGAGGAAATCTGTGGGGAAATGGGAAAATAAGGGATTGTATAGGGTGGCAGACTTTCTAGATGGAAATACAATACTAACATTTAATCAGATCAAAGATAAGGTCCAACCATATGTGTTGCACTGGTTCCTCTACTTACAGATCTCGTCGGTTATCACTAAATACCTGACTAACAACACTAGCCGGTCCCCGACCATGTTGGAAAAGATTTGCAAAAACCCCTCTAGAGGAAAGCATCTGATATCACAATTATATATATTGCTTCAGGAGATGGGAACTGCCTCTAAGTCTTCCCTGATGGGAAGATGGGAGACAGATATAGGGGAGACTAGGGAGAAGGGAAAATGGGATGATATCCTATCTGAGGTGGGTAGGGGAATGCTAAGTGCAGATATGAGAGAAAACTGCTTGAAAGTAGCTTTCAGATGGTATCTTACTCCTGAGCGGACAGCACACATGACTTCAGATGGGACAGGGACCTGTTATAGAAGTTGTAAGGAGAGAGGGACATATAAGCATATGTGGTGGGACTGTCCGAAAGTACAACCACTGTGGGTGCGGCTCTCGGAGTTACTCAGCAACATTCTAGACGAAAACATTTCACTGACGATAACTCAAGCACTACTAAACGAAAGAAATAAAGCGTTTAACTCAGCGATTAATACTTTCATTAAGACTCTCTGTACATGCTTACGGATATGCATAGCCAGACATTGGAAGGTGGGAGCGCCTAGTTGGGGGGAGGTAGTAGATAAAATTAAAGACACCTACACAATGTCAGAACTAGCAGCATGGTCTCAGGGATCTAATGAGCAGTTTCAAAAAATATGGTTTTACTGGATCTTGAGAAAGGATAACTTCTTATAGATTTGCTGACAGGATCAGATGTGAGAGGATAGAAGCTGAGGAGGATGGGAGAGGGAAATAATAGAGAACCATACATATTTATGCAAAGACAATGTATTTAGCTAGCTGTTGATATAAGAGTGTTGATTTTGCCAGGATTTAGCTATGAGCCTTGGAAACACCTGGGGGGGAGGAGGGGAGGGATTTTGTGGGAGTTATTAATGTTTTGAATACAATGTTTGAAGTTATGTTATTGGACTTGCAGGGATGAGATGGGGCAGAATCTTTATACATTGGACTATGGGAAATACAAAAAGAGACTTTTATGACATGTACCCGGGTTATGATTGTATGACTTTGTCCATCTCTAATCACATGATTTGTTCTGTATTATGTCCAATGGAAAATGAATAAAAATGTATTTCAATTAAAAATACTTAGAACATATTCCCCTATGAACAGTTAATACTTAGTTAAACACTTTCAGCTAGATTACGAGTTTTGAGCGATATAGGGAAATTAACGACCGCCACAAAAGCGGTTGTATTTCACCTTCCTATAGCGCTACTATTACAGGTTTTGTGAAACCCGGCTTGTACGGGAGATATGGTTGCGTTGATCTCCATACCTCACCCAAATACAAGTGGTGTTTTGACATGCTTGTGCACGATTTCCCGACATCAATAGGGAGAGTCAGCTAAAAATAAGCCTAACACCTGCGATCTTGGAAACAAAAGCTCTATAACGCAGCCCCATTGATGGCTATGGGGAAAGAAAAAGTTATGTTTAAACCTAACATAAAAAAACACGTCTAAACACCACTAATCTGCTGCCCCCGACATTGCCGCAACCTACATAATGTTATTAATCCCTAATCTGCTGCCCCTAACATCGCCGCCACCTAAATACACTTATTAACCCCTAATCTGTTGCCCTTAACATCGCCACCACCTACATTACAGTTATTAACCCCTAATCTGCTGCCCCTAACATCACCGCCACCTACCTACACTTATTAGCCCCTAATCTGCTGCCCCCAAATGTGGACACCACTATACTAAAATTATTAACCCCTAAACCTCTGGCCTCCTACATCACTAACACTACATAAAAAATACTAACCCCTAAACCTAACCCTAACATAACCCTAACCCTAAGCATAAGTCTAACCCTAACATAACCCTGAACCTAACCCTAACACCCCCTAACTTAAATATAATTAAAATAAATCTAAATAAAACTTACAATTATTACCTAAATAACCTATTTAAAACTAAATACATACTTACCTGTAAAATAAAACCTAAGCTAGCTACAATATAACTAATAGTTACATTGTAGCTAGCTTAGGTTTTATTTTTATTTCACAGTTAAGTTTTTATTTATTTTAACTAGCTAGACTAGTTAGTAAATAGTTATTAACTATTTACTAACTACCTAGTTAAAATAAATACAAAGTTACCTGTAAAATAAAACCTAACCTGCCTTACACTAAAACCTAACATTACAATAAAATTAAAAAATTTAATTAATTAAATACAATTATCTAAATTACAAAAAAAATAAACACTAATAAACACAAAATAAAAAACGAAATTATCCAAAATAAAAACGAATTACTCTTCATCTAATAGCCCTATCAAAATAAAAAAGCTCCCCCAATATAAAAAAACCCTAGCCTACACTAAACTGCCAATGGCGCTTAAAAGGGCCTTCTGCGGGGCATTGCCCCAAAGAAGTCAGCTCTTTTACCTGTAAAAAAAATACAAACAACCCCCAACAGTAAAACCCACCACCCACACAACCAAACCCCCCTAAATAAACCTAAGCTAACCATTGCCCTGAAAAGGGCATTTAGATGGACATTGCCCTTAAAAGGGCATTAAGCTCTTTTACATTGCCCAAAACCCTACTCTAAAAATAAAACCCACCCAATAAACCTTTAAAAAAAACTAACACTAACCCCCGATGACCAACTTACAGTTTTCGAAGACCAGACATCCATCCTCATCCAGGCGGCAGAAGTCTTCATCTAAGCGGGCAGAAGTCTTCATCCATGTGGGCAGATGTCTTTATCCAGACAGCATCTTCTATCTTTATCCATCCGGCGTGGAGCGGGTCCATCTTCAAGACATCCGGCGCGGAGCATCCTCTTCTTCCGATGGTTGCTGAAGAATGAAGTTTCCCTTTAAGTGACGTCATCCAAGATCGCGTCCCTTACATTCCGATTGGCTGATAGAATTCTATCAGCCAATAGGAATTAAAGGTGAAATAATCGTATTGGCTGTTGCCAATCATAATGTAAGGGACGCCATCTTGGTTGACGTCACTTAAAGGGAAACTTCATTCTTCAGCGACTATTGGAAGAAGAGGATAATCCGCTCAGGATGTCTTGAAGATGGACCCGCTCCGCGCCGAATGGATGAAGATAGAAGATGCCATCTGGATGAAGACTTCTGCCCGCTTAGATGAAGACTTCTGCCCGCTTGGATGAAGACTTCTGCCGCCTGGATGAGGATGGATGTCCGGTCTTCGAAAACTGTAAGTGGATCGTCGGGGGTTAGTGTTAGGTTTTTTTAAGGGTTTATTGAGTGGGTTTTATTTTTAGCTTAGGGTTTGGGCAATGTAAAAGAGCTAAATGCCCTTTTAAGGGCAATGCCCATCCAAATGCCCTTTTCAGGGCAATAGTTAGCTTAGTTTTATTTAGTGTGATAACTAGGTTTAAATAAATATATATATAACAAAGTTTATATATTTTTATTAATTAAGTAAATGTTTGTATTCACAATCTCCACAATACCATGGCTTAGTTATTATGATCATGTTTGAATACATATTTACTAAATGATTTGTAGTTAATGTCACAAACTAAATAACTCATTAGTTGTGATAATCTCAATATAAGATGTGAAAAATGACAGATGAATATAGAAATGTAAATGAGAATGAAAAGCAATAATAATATATGGATTCAGACACAGATTATAATAATTGGTGGTTCAGTGAATAAAATGACCTATTGAGCTTTGAATATTATAATCTGATAAAATGCTTTAGAATTAATGAACTTGATTAAGATCATAAACTTAGATATTGGTTTACTTGAATCTTATAATCCATAAATAAGACACACGATTTGAAAATGAATGAAGGTGATTAGCGTCACAGGATGATATAAGCAAAGTTAATTCAGTAATGCATTACTATTAGTTTTTGTTCCAGCATGCTACAAATAATCATTGGTGCACATACCTTTCAAAGTATAGGTTTGAGAGAGATTGCAAGTCTTACTTGTTACACAGAGATCCAAACGACTTTAGAAGGAGTCAGGAGAGCAGCGTTCAGTGTGATCAGCAAGGTTACCGACTCTGGCGTGCTGCGCAGTAGTTTCACTGTGATCGGAGATGACGTCAGCTGTTGGATGAGCGCCCGTTCACAGCCTGAATCAGCAAAGAGCTACAGCAACTGTTAGCTTGTAGGAAGCAAAAAGGTTAAGCTTCCAAATAAGTGAAAATAAAACGTAATTGTTACTCTGCAATATGTCCACAGGATACAGACTTAAGATTTGATGAAAACCAATTTAGAGTCTAAAGTTCAGGTTTAGATTTGGCTCAATTTAGGAAGTAGTTTAGAGAGACTAAGTAGAAGTCACCTAACACACTTTAATAATCAAGCAATGTTTCCTGGGTAATGTGGACTTAAATAGGATTCAATTTGGGGAGGAGATCTGGTGTTAAAGGTGTAGTTACAAACCAAATGCTGACAGATCCCCCCATTCAAGAGCCCCTTCCAGCAGACCGAGGACCCGGTTTAAAGAGAAAGGCAAGATGAAAGTCCGCCAATAAATCGGGTGCATTCAAGTCACGCAAGAGAACCCATGAGTTCCCATCATCTCCATAATCCTTCCAATGGACTAGGTATTCAAGTCTCCCCCTACGAATTCTGGAATCCAGAATCCCATCAACTTCGTAATCCTCAGGATCAGGTAAAGTAAGTAGTGAGGTATCCTCAGTAGGAACAGCGGTCCCCAAATAATATTTTTTCTGTGTTTCTTTAGCAGTAAACAAATGGTTCTGCAAAGTTTCCATTACATCTTTCAAGGATTCAGTGTAGTTGGAAACTGATGGTGAATGTGAACAAGTTAGCGTATTCGGATAAGTACGTGGATGAAAGCCATAAGTTGCGAAAAAAGGAGAAACTTTAGTTGAGGCATTGATTGAATTATTATAAGCGAATTCAGCGCTTGGTAACCAACCATACCAATCATCTTGTTGAGATGAAATAAAACATCTCAAGTACTGTTCGAGGGTTTGGTTAAGACGTTCCGTTTGGCCATTGGACTGCGGATGAAATGCAGTTGTGAGCCTGAGTGAGATTTGCAATGTTTTACATAAGTATTTCCAAAATTTTGAAGTGAACTGACTTCCACGATCCGTTACAATGGATGCTGGTAAACCATGTAGTCTAACTACATGACTTTGGAAGAATTTTGCAGTTGTAAATGCAGTCGGTGTTCTTTTTAATGGAATGAAATGTGCCATTTTAGTTAAATGGTCTATTACAACCATTATGGTGTTGTGACCATTAGATATAGGTAAATCTACAATGAAGTCAATTGCTATCATATCCCAAGGTTTTATGGGAATGGGTAAAGGCGACAGGAGACCATAAGGTTTATGATGTTCCTTCTTTTTCTTTGCGCAGGTTTCACAGTTCATAATATAAGTATGTATGGCTGTTTTCATCTGAGGCCACCAGAATTCTCTACTGATAAGTTCAGTTGTTTTTTCAATGCCTGGATGACCAGCTAAGGGGGTATCATGATGTTGTTGGATGATCTGGTTTCTCAGGGTATGTGGAACATAAATCAGACCATTGTTCATGTATAGCCCAGATTCGGAATCTGGAGTACAAATAGGTGGAATTTCAGGATCTGAATGTTGTGCCTGAATTATGTCAGATGTTTCTAAAACTACTGCAGCAATGATTTTAGATGGCGGAATTATAAATGTATTGATATGAGAGTCTTCTATAGTTTCAAATGATCGGGATAGTGCATCAGCTTTTATATTCTTTGTACCTGGTATATGTGTAAGTGAGAAATTGAAGCGATCCAAGAATAGAGCCCAACGTACCTGTCTTGAAGACAGAGTTTTATTTTTCTTCAGATACTGAAGATTCTTATGATCTGTGAAAACCTGGAAAGGAATTGTAGTTCCCTCCAAGAGATGTCGCCAATGTTCCATAGTTGATTTCATTGCTAGTAATTCCTTATCACCTATTGAATAATTACTCTCTGCAGGAGTTAATCTTCGAGAATAATAGGCGATAGGATGGAGATGATCACCTTGTTTTCCAGGTTGTGAGAGTATAGCACCTATTCCAACATTGGAAGCATCCACCTCCAAGGTGTAAGGCAAATCAGGATCAGGTATACTCAACACAGGAGCTGTTGTAAACTTCCCCTTTAGATCCTGGAAAGCTTGCTCAGCGCTGGAATACCAAATAAATTTTTGTTTACCTGTCAAACGGGTTAAAGGTTGGACAATGGTTGAAAAGTGATTAATGAACTTTCTGTAAAAGTTTGTGAAACCCAGAAATCTTTGTAAAGATTTCAAACTTGTAGGTCTTTGCCAATTGATTATAGCTGTTACCTTCTCTTGATCCATTTGAATGCCTTTAGGAGATATTATGTATCCCAAAAATTTGATGGTATCTTTGTGGAACTGACATTTTTCCATTTTAGCATATAACTGATGATCTCGAAGAGTGGAAAGAACCCATCTCACGTGTTTTCTATGGTCCTCTAGATTTTTGGAATATATAAGAATATCATCTAGATAGACTATTACGCACACATAAGTTCTTTAAAGATCTCATTTATGAAAAACTGGAATGTGGCAGGAGCGTTCGTCAGACCAAAGGGCATTACATTATATTGGAATAGCCCATATCTGGTTCTGAAAGTTGTTTTCCACTAATTTCCGGATCTCATACGTATTAAATTGTATGCTCCCTTAAGGTCTAACTTAGTGAATATGGTTGCTCCACTAAGACGTTCAATTATCTCCGGGATGAGTGGTAACGTGTATCTGTTTTTTATGGTGACAGCGTTGAGGGCTCGGTAATCTATAATTGGTCTAAGTGTGCCATCTTTGTTAGTAACAAAAAAGATAGCTGAGGCAACAGGAGATGAAGATGGTGAAATAAAACCTTTTCTAAGGTTTTCATCCAAGTATTCTCTAAGCTGTTTCAATTCTTTTTGTGAAAGAGGAAATATTTTTCCTGATGGTATTTCTACCCCTGGTTTTGTGTCAATGGGACAATCAAAATGCCTATGAGGTGGGAGAGATTCAGCGTTTTTTAAATTAAACACATCATTGAACTCATGGTATTCATTAGGTAATTTAGAGGCTATGTGTCCAATATTAACATATGGGTAACATGTCTTTAGGCAATATTGTGATTTGAAAGTGATTACATTTTGGGTCCAATCTATTGATGGGTTATGTTTTTGTAACCATGGTAACCCAAGTATTATGGGATGAATTGAACTAGGAATTATATCATATGTTAACAACTCTTTGTGACCATCTGGTGTGATGGTTAACAATGGTATTGTGTGATGAGTGATAGGTCCCTTTAAAATCTGAGTACCATCTATTACCCTTACAAAGACAGGAGAAGATTTCTGCAGAATAGGTATTTTATTTTGTTTTACTATAGGTTCATCAAGGAATATACCATCAGCTCCGGAATCAATAATGGCTTCGTTCTGAAGTTGCAGACTGTCCCACTGTAAAGACAATGTTATTGACAGGTAAGAAGGGTTTTTCAATTTTTTAGAAGTATAGTTAAGTGTCAACTTACCCCTCTTTTGACGAGAGAGGACAGGACACGAAGTAACATCGTGATCTTTATTTGCACAATAGAGGCAAAGATTAGCAGATCTTCTCCTTTGTTTTTCTTCAAAACTAAGAGGACCGCGAATGGTACCTATTTCCATTGGTACAGGTGTTGAGTGGGACTTATCTTGATAAGATGGAAAAGATCTTTTGGGTGTGCTTTCAAAATGATGTTTTTCAGTCTTCCTTTCGCGATATCTTCTATCCATGGCTATGCACAACTTGATTAAAGATTCCAAGCTTTCCGGGAAATCCACTCTGGAAAGTTCATCTTTTAGATGTTCAGATAAACCTAGACGGAACTGTTTTTTTAGACTTACTGAGTTCCACTCAGAATCCGTGGCCCATAGCTGAAAATCCGCTATGTAATCTTCCACTGGTCTTTTTCCTTGTTTAAGTGATCTTAATCTGTGTTCGGCGGTTTGCTGTTTATTTATGTCATCATAAAGTACAGCCATTGTTTGAAAAAAGTTTTCCAGGGAATTTAATATAGGATCTTCTGTTTCTAGAAATCTGTCTGCCCATGCTCTGGGCTCTCCAGAGAGGTAGGAGATGGTAGTGAAAACTTTAATCTTATCAGTTCGGTAGGTTCGTGGTTTTAGAGTGAATAATAGAATACAAGCATTCTTAAACTCACAAAATTTCGTGCGATCACCAGCAAATGGTATTGGGGGGTTAACCTGAGGTTCTGGAGTCTCATTAGCTTTTTGGGTGACAAATTCATTAAGTATTCTTTTTAATGTGCTGTTTTCATTTTTTATTTCAGTTAAACCTTGGGCCAATATTTCCACTTTCTGGTTTAGTGAGGAGATTTGGTTAGCCATTTCAACAGGATCCATGTTATACCTGGAAATATGTAGCTAAGATTAATTTTTTTTTAATTATTATTATTTTTTTTTTTTTTTTTTTTTTTTTCTGGCTTGATTATTCTGTGATAACTAGGTTTAAATAAATATATATATAACAAAGTTTATATATTTTTATTAATTAAGTAAATGTTTGTATTCACAATCTCCACAATACCATGGCTTAGTTATTATGATCATGTTTGAATACATATTTACTAAATGATTTGTAGTTAATGTCACAAACTAAATAACTCATTAGTTGTGATAATCTCAATATAAGATGTGAAAAATGACAGATGAATATAGAAATGTAAATGAGAATGAAAAGCAATAATAATATATGGATTCAGACACAGATTATAATAATTGGTGGTTCAGTGAATAAAATGACCTATTGAGCTTTGAATATTATAATCTGATAAAATGCTTTAGAATTAATGAACTTGATTAAGATCATAAACTTAGATATTGGTTTACTTGAATCTTATAATCCATAAATAAGACAAACGATTTGAAAATGAATGAAGGTGATTAGCGTCACAGGATGATATAAGCAAAGTTAATTCAGTAATGCATTACTATTAGTTTTTGTTCCAGCATGCTACAAATAATCGTTGGTGCACATACCTTTCAAAGTATAGGTTTGAGAGAGATTGCAAGTCTTACTTGTTACACAGAGATCCAAACGACTTTAGAAGGAGTCAGGAGAGCAGCGTTCAGTGTGATCAGCAAGGTTACCGACTCTGGCGTGCTACGCAGTAGTTTCACTGTGACCGGAGATGACGTCAGCTGTTGGATGAGCGCCCGTTCACAGCCTGAATCGGCAAAGAGCTGCAGCAACTGTTAGCTTGTAGGAAGCAAAAGGTTAAGCTTCCAAATAAGTGAAAATAAAACGTAATTGTTACTCTGCAATATGTCCACAGGATACAGACTTAAGATTTGATGAAAACCAATTTAGAGTCTAAAGTTCAGGTTTAGATTTGGCTCAATTTAGGAAGTAGTTTAGAGAGACTAAGTAGAAGTCACCTAACACACTTTAATAATCAAGCAATGTTTCCTGGGTAATGTGGACTTAAATAGGATTCAATTTGGGGAGGAGATCTGGTGTTAAAGGTGTAGTTACAAACCAAATGCTGACATTTAGATAGGTTTTTATATGGGGGGTTTGGTTGTGTGGGTGGTGGGTTTTACTGTTGGGGGGTTGTTTGTATTTTTTTTACAGGTAAAAGAGACGATTTCTTTGGGGCAATGCCCCGCAAGAGGCCCTTTTAAGGGCTATTGGCAGTTTAGTTTAGGCTAGGGGTTTTTTTTATTTGGGGGAGCTTTTTTATTTTGTTAGGGCTATTAGATTAGGAGTAATTCGTTTTTATTTTGGATAATTTCATTTTTTATTTTGAATAATTTAGTGTTTATTTTTTTTTTTGTAATTTAGATAATTGTATTTGATTAATTTAATTTTTTTATTTTATTGTAATTTTAGGTTTTAGTGTAAGGCAGGTTAGGTTTTATTTTACAGGTAATTTTGTATTTATTTTAACCAGGTAGTTAGTAAATAGTTAATAACTATTTACTAACTAGTCTACCTAGTTAAAATAAATACAAACTTACCTGTGAAATAAAAATAAAACCTAAGATAGATACAATATAACTATTAGTTATATTGTAGCTAGCTTAGGTTTTATTTCACAGGTAAGTTTGTATTTAATTTAAGTTTTATTTAGATTTATTTTAATTATATTTAAGTTAGGGGGTGTTAGGGTTAGGGTTAGACTTAGGGTTACGTTAGGGCTAGGGTTAGGTTTAGGGGTTAATATATTTATATAGTGATGCGGGAGGGTGGCGGTTTAGGGGTTAATAGGTTTAATATAGCGGCGGTGTGGGCGGACAGCAGATTAGGGGTTAATAATCTTTCAATAGTGTTTGCGATGCAGGAGGGAGGCAGTTTAGGGGTTAATAAGTTTATTATAGTGGCAACGATGTCGGGGAGCGGCGGAATAGGGGTTAATAATTTTTTTAAGTGTTGCCGATGTCCAGAGCGGCAGGTTGTGGGTTAATAATTTTATTTCAGTGTTTGTGATGCGGGAGGGCCTCAGTTTAGGGGTTAATAGGTAGTTTATGGGTGTTAGTGTAATTTTTTACATTTTAGTTATGAGTTTTATGGTACAGCTTTGTAACGTAAAACTCATAACTACTGACTTTAGATGGCGGTACGAATCTTGTGGTTACAGAGTACCGCTAACTTTTTGGCCTCCCAGGCAAACTTGTAATACCGGCGCTATCCGTACAGCGTCCCTGACGCATTTCAAAGTTACCTTCTTCTTCAGATCCCTCTGAAGAAGGTAACTTTGAAACGCATCAGGGACGCTGTACGGATGTTATTGAGTTAGTAGAGACTCTGAGGTGTTGTATTATGCTCGTTCTCCACCTAACTTATCTGATGATATCTGCCATATTCTTACCTCATAACGATTGAGGTTTTATATTGTGAGTGGGACTGTGATCGTTTTTCTTGTATACACATTTGTAATAAACGTACTTCACTATTTTGGGTCATTTCCCTTTTTTCCCACTTACATATGTTCTGAGACATAACAGAAGGGCATACTGTGGAGATTCGAACCAGGACTTCAGTTACAGCACAGCTGATCCACTTTGCCAGTGTTCCTGATTTATCATACCACTGACCTGGATTTTTCAGCTGTTTCGGGTGATTTCTATGATTGGTGACTACTTACCTCATATAGATTGAGGTCTTGAGAAGTAAGTGTATGGGGATAGGGGATTTGTTACCCCACAACTTTTATATATTTGTTAATCTTGAACACCACAGAAGAAAGGCGCTGACACATAGTCTTTTGCCTATATCTACCTCTTGTGAAGGCATCTTGGGTGTCTTCATAAACCTTTTTTGTCCTGCAGCCTTTTTTCGGATACATCTTATTCTGTGGACTTTTGTTTGCTTGTTGCAATAAAATCTTTTAATATATTTAAAGATTTCTTATATAATAGTATAGAGGATAGCGCGGTCTTTCATAGTCTTTTGTGTTTTATATACAGGGAGTGCAGAATTATTAGGCAAATGAGTATTTTGACCACATCATCCTCTGTATGCATGTTGTCTTACTCCAAGCTGTATAGGCTCGAAAGCCTACTACCAATTAAGCATATTAGGTGATGTGCATCTCTGTAATGAGAAGGGGTGTGGTCTAATGACATCAACACCCTATATCAGATGTGCATAATTATTAGGCAACTTCCTTTCCTTTGGCAAAATGGGTCAAAAGAAGGACTTGACAGGCTCAGAAAAGTCAAAAATAGTGAGATATCTTGCAGAGGGATGCAGCACTCTTAAAATTGCAAAGCTTCTGAAGCGTGATCATCGAACAATCAAGCGTTTCATTCAAAATAGTCAACAGGGTCGCAAGAAGCGTGTGGAAAAACCAAGGCGCAAAATAACTGCCCATGAACTGAGAAAAGTCAAGCATGCAGCTGCCAAGATGCCACTTGCCACCAGTTTGGCCATATTTCAGAGCTGCAACATCACTGGAGTGCCCAAAAGCACAAGGTGTGCAATACTCAGAGACATGGCCAAGGTAAGAAAGGCTGAAAGACGACCACCACTGAACAAGACACACAAGCTGAAACGTCAAGACTGGGCCAAGAAATATCTCAAGACTGATTTTTCTAAGGTTTTATGGATTGATGAAATGAGAGTGAGTCTTGATGGGCCAAATGGATGGGCCCGTGGCTGGATTGGTAAAGGGCAGAGAGCTCCAGTCCGACTCAGACGCCAGCAAGGTGGAGGTGGAGTACTGGTTTGGGCTGGTATCATCAAAGATGAGCTTGAGGGGCCTTTTCGGGTTGAGGATGGAGTCAAGCTCAACTCCCAGTCCTACTGCCAGTTTCTGGAAGACACCTTCTTCAAGCAGTGGTACAGGAAAAAGTCTGCATCCTTCAAGAAAAACATGATTTTCATGCAGGACAATGCTCCATCACACGCGTCCAAGTACTCCACAGCGTGGCTGGCAAGAAAGCGTATAAAAGAAGAAAATCTAATGACATGGCCTCCTTGTTCACCTGATCTGAACCCCATTGAGAACCTGTGGTCCATCATCAAATGTGAGATTTACAAGGAGGGAAAACAGTACACCTCTATGAACAGTGACTGGGAGGCTGTGGTTGCTGCTGCACGCAATGTTGATGGTGAACAGATCAAAACACTGACAGAATCCATGGATGGCAGGCTTTTGAGTGTCCTTGCAAAGAAAGGTGGCTATATTGGTCACTGATTTGTTTTTGTTTTGTTTTTGAATGTCAGAAATGTATATTTGTGAATGTTGAGATGTTATATTGGTTTCACTGGTAAAAATAAATAATTGAAATGGGTATATATTTGTTTTTTGTTAAGTTGCCTAATAATTATGCACAGTAATAGTCACCTGCACACACAGATATCCCCCTAAAATAGCTAAAACTAAAAACAAACTAAAAACTACTTCCAAAAATATTCAGCTTTGATATTAATGAGGCAATAGAATAATAAAGACTATCCTGTCCAGCACTCCCTCTTGCCTATAGATTTAATATATACTATAGGTGCAGGCAAAAAGCAGGCACTCACTGAGAAAGAAAGAAGCTAAAAATATATCATCAATATTGGAAACAAAATGGCAATTTATTGTTACCGTTACAGTGGCTATAATTCATAAGAAACCAATAATACCAAAGTGCTCTATGGAACTGATAGAGGGCTCTCCACACTATTAAACTATATATGTTATGAAAAAATCAACAGAATATAAGCTATGTGTGAACCTATGAATACACTCAAAAATAAATAACAAAATGAAAAATGTCCTGTTCGCTCACAGACAAAAATTATAACTTGAATCAGTTCCTTTCAAGCACCATGGTTTAGGGAGGAGATAAAAGTTCAATAAGAGCTCTTGGAACATAGCGGGATAATATTGTAATTCCCTGGATTCCCTTTTACCATCGCAAACAATGCGCTCAAATTAGCACTTCAGAGATCAGAGATACGGGGTATTTCAAATACAGCACTGTGAAGACACCACTATAGGAGAGATGAGTTGGGAGACCTAATGATGCCAAAACGTATACCGGATGTTGCCGCAAAAGGAAAAAAGGCTAGACGGGTCTGATGGGTTACTGGTGTAAGATGTAGAAGTACCCAGTGAAAAAGGTAACTGGTATCTCCTGACTGCAGGGTTCACCTGTGAGTGTGTGAGTGAGTAAACAGCGGTTAATCGTAAGTGCTGCATGGTGTCAATTGGAACATTTGGCTATAGTATATTTAGCTTAAAGGGACATGAAACCCAAAATTTTTCTTTCATGATTTAGACAGAGAATACAATTTCAAACAACTTTCCAATTTACTTCTATTATTTAATTTGCTTCTTTCTCTTGTTATCCTTTGCTGAAATGTTTATCTAGGAAAGTTTATGTGCAGCAGAGAACTTAGGTCTTAGCTGTTGATTGGTGGCTGCATATATAAACTGATTGTCATTGGCTCGCCCATGTGTTCAGTTAGAATTCAGTAGTGCACGGCTGCTCCTTCAACAAATGATACCAAGAGAATAAAACAGATTAGATAATAGAAGTACATTAGAAAGTTGTTTAAAATTGTATTCTCTACCTGAATCATGAAATAATTTTTTTGGGTTTCATGTCCCTTTAACCCCATCTGTTGAAGATTTACAATCAGAATGTCTCCCAGCGCACAACCTGCTTCCTTATGGCTCCTGGATAATAGGGTATCTAGCTTACCCTAATCAAAGATACAAATACAACAATAGTCCAAAAGCGCCTAAAAGAAGGCAAAGGAAGACTCTAACAAATTAAGTGAAATTAAATAAAAATCTGTTAAAAATAGGTCGGAAATGAGTTAAAAATTATCAAACATTTATTAACAAATCATAATTATTAACATGGATCCATGTGTACTATACAAACATACATATACAAATTAGAGAGATCGATTTTTGTCTGAATATAAAAACAATGTAAATGTTACAGAAATATCTTAGGAAGTCTCTCCAAATGGAGAGATCAGCAAATACGGAAATCGACAATGGAAGTTAGAAAACCTGGAGTTGTGCAATGTTGCTTCTAGCAAATGTATCCAATAATTGCATCCAATGGATGTATCCAATAGATGTGTTCTAGTAGTAAGAATTCCAGTAAGACAAATCCATAAAAAATCAAGTGGTGAAACTAGTAAAATCCAAACAAAAAATTATGTGAATCCTGTGATATTGGTGGAAAAAGTAAAATATAAAAATAAAAATAAAAATAGTGTTGTAAAAGTAAGAGTAAAAATGTAAAAAATATATATATCAAAAATATATAAATTTACAAAAATATAAAAATATATAAATTTTTATATTTTTATATTTTTGTAAATTTATATATTTTTTATATATATATTTTTTACATTTTTACTCTTACTTTTACAACACTATTTTTATTTTTATTTTTATATTTTACTTTTTCCACCAATATCACAGGATTCACATAATTTTTTGTTTGGATTTTACTAGTTTCACCACTTGATTTTTTATGGATTTGTCTTACTGGAATTCTTACTACTAGAACACATCTATTGGATACATCCATTGGATGCAATTATTGGATACATTTGCTAGAAGCAACATTGCACAACTCCAGGTTTTCTAACTTCCATTGTCGATTTCCGTATTTGCTGATCTCTCCATTTGGAGAGACTTCCTAAGATATTTCTGTAACATTTACATTGTTTTTATATTCAGACAAAAATCGATCTCTCTAATTTGTATATGTATGTTTGTATAGTACACATGGATCCATGTTAATAATTATGATTTGTTAATAAATGTTTAATAATTTTTAACTCATTTCCGACCTATTTTTAACAGATTTTTATTTAATTTCACTTAATTTGTTAGAGTCTTCCTTTGCCTTCTTTTAGGCGCTTTTGGACTATTGTTGTATTTGTTGAAGATTTACCCCACAGAAGGATTCTCTGAAGTGCTAATTTTATGGGTAAAGGCCCTACCTGTTTGTTCCTTTTTCGGATTAAAGGCTTTTTTTGAATCTGGTTACTCTGTTGCCTGCTTCATTAGTCTCACCATTTACCCCTGGCCAGGTTTGGGATAATTGGACTGTATACATTTTCACTACAGCAGTGCACCAGGCAGCTGTTTGGATGGTGTGTACCACTTTCTTTATATTGTTTTTATATATATATATACTGTATATATAAATACATGTATATACACACTGTATTTATATGTATATAATCTATACACTTTGGCTAATCAAATCAAATGAAATCCAATAAAGGGTTTGAATGGTTGCCTTTGGGCCTGAGAATCCTCCTCAGTCACAGAGTTTCACCCATTTAAAGTGCAATAGTCCTATTTCTGCTGAGGGGAGCTAAATAACCCCAGATGAAGCCACACAGAAATGTAAGAACCATTTGTAATAAAAGATAATAAAGATAATACTCATAACAGGGGTGATAACACAGCAGGACCACACATAGCATTACATTTAGTGTATTGTAGAAAGCGTTACTGCCGATTACTAGAGGATTTCACTATCCCTCTAACCAGACTGTGCCCCAGCTCACCCCACCGGCAGCAGCCGTGTTTACTGAAGTTTTTCTGTGTTTTCTGTTCTCTGTTCAAAGGGAAAAATAGTGCAGGAACTCCGTTCCCATGCATTCCCATGTGCCCTCCAATAATATTGGCACCCTTGGACAATATGAGCAAAGAAGATTGTGAAAAATTGTCTTTATTGTTTAAGCTTTTGATATTTTGTTAAAAAAAATACACAAAAATATGCTGCTCTCATGGATATCAAACAATTGCATAACGCAGGATTATCCCAAAAGAAATCTTTGTTAATTATATGTGTGGCACAATTATTGGATCCCTATGAATTTATATGAGAAAAATATATTAAAGAATATTACCATTGATAATTTACATTGTTTTAGTACACTTGGGTGACTAAGAACAGTAAATTGTTCAACAATGACTTCCTGTTTCACAGGAGTATAAATATGTATAGGCCAAATTCCCTTAGTCATTCATCACAATGGGTAAGACCAAGGAATATAGCTTTGATGTGCAGCAAAAGGTTGTCGAGCTTCACAAACTGGGAAATGGCTATAAGAAAATAGTAAAAACATTGAAAATGTTGATTGCCATCATCAGGGCAATAATTAAGAAGTTCCAGTCAACTGGAAATGTTAGGAATAAACCTGGAAGAGGACATATGTCTATACTGTCTCAATGCACCGTGAAGAGGATGGCATAAGTATCCAAAATATCTCCAAGGATCACAGCTGGAGAATTGCAGAAGTTAGTTGCGTCTTGTCAGAAAGTCTTCAAAACTACAATCCGACATCACCAACATCACTAAAAGGGTTTAGAATGGTTTCATGAAAAAAAATCTCTACTCTCATCCAAAAACATCTTTCAGTTTGCCAGACACTACTGGAATTTCAAATAAGATTAAGTTACATGGTCAGATGAAACCAGAGGTGGGTTTTAACGCACACACACCTAAATTACAAGTTATGCACTAAACCCAATGCATAAATAATGCTAAAATTTTTGAAGTCCCTCTCTTTCAATAGCGCTGCCATTACAAGTTACACAAAAACCTTCTTGTGTTGTGCGATATGGTGCGATAACCTCCATACCGCACAAAAGCCAAGTCCTGACTTGACATGCCCGTGCATGTTTTCTCCCATATACATCAATGGAGAAAAAAACACCTGCGATTGCGGAATGGCGATCGCTATAACGCAATACCCTTTGATGTCTATGGGGACAAGAAGGTTACGTAAAAACCTAACACCCTAACATAAACCCCTAGTCTAAATACCCCTAATCTGCCACCCCCCGACATCGCCGACATTAAATAAAGATATTAATCCCTAATACACTGCCCCCGACATCGCCGACACTAAATAAACCTATTAATCCCTAAACCGCTAACCCCCACATCCCCAACACTAAATTACCCTATTAACCCCTAAACCTCTGACCACCCGCATCGCTAATACTAAAATAAACTTATTAACCCATAAACCGCTGGCTCCCCACATCGCGACACAATAAGTTAAACTATTTACCCCTAAACCTAACACCCCCTAACTTTAAATTAAAGTTACAATATGACTACCTTAAAATAAATAAAAACTTACCTGTGTAATAAAAAAAGCTAAGCTTAAACTATAAATAAACCTAAGATTACTATTTTAAGAAATAAAATAAAATAAAAAAACTAAATTACAAAATTAAAACATCCTAACACTATGAAAGAAACAAAAACTACTACAAAAAACACGTCTAAATTTACGAAAAAATAAAAAAACTAAGATTACAAAAAACAATAAATACAATTATCTAAAATAATAAAAATTAAACATAATCTAATACCCCTATAAAAACAAAAAAGCCACCCCAAAATAAAAACACCCCTAAACTAACAATAAACTACCAATAGCCCTTAAAAGGGCCTTTTGTAGGGCATTGCCCTGAAGCAATCAGCTCTTTTACATTAAAAAATTACAAAGTACCCCTTAACAGTAAAACCCAACTCCCTCAAAACAAAAAAAACTAACTCTAAAAAAGCCTAAGCTACCCTTTGCCCCTAAAGGGACATATGTATGGGGATTGCCCTTAAAAAAAACTAACCCAAGAAAGTGTAATCACCTTTCCTGAAGTCCGGAAATCCATCTTCTTCAAGGTGGAGTAAAGTTTTCATCCAGGCGGCGACATATTCATCCAGCGCGGGGACATCTTCTTTCTTCATCCCCGTGGCACGGAGCTGTGGTGGCGTGGAGCGGAGCAGAAACGGCGTCAACTGCGACATCCAGTGCGGAGCAGCCTCTTCATGCCGCACACTGAAGACTGAATGCAAGGTACCCTTTTTATATCGCCGACACTAAATAAAGCTATTAACACCTAAACTGCCCCCCTACATCGCCATTATTTTCTATGTGAAGAACATAGGAATGTAAAATGTGATTCAATCTAAAGAAATTTTAGGAAGTATAAAGCTTGCAAAAGCAGCAACGGTACTAGTTAGCTGGAGAGAGTCCCAACTAAAACTGATTAATAATTATTATCTCACTCCAGATAGAATTAGTAAATGAGTACAAGAAAGACGACAAGGCTATTGCTTTAAATGCAATATAGAAAAATGCAGACATGATGCCATGCTTGTGGGTATGTCCAAAAATCCGGAAATACTGGGGAAAAATACAGTTTTGGTTGAATACATTTTTGCAGAGTGAACCCTCTATTGTATCATTTCATATCTTTTTTCTATATAATGATGGTTCGCATTCAGGGGACCTACATCTGATAAATATGGCTATTTTGGCTACATGCAATTTAATATTCAAAAAATGGAAATCCCCTGATGCTCCAAGCTTGGCCGAATTTGGCAACGCAATGAAGTTACAGATGATTATTGAACAGCAAGATTTACAACTAAAATCTGAAAAACAATTCAAAGCTTTGTTTTTACAAGTGGAAGAGAGTCATTCTATCATGGCCCCTACCAATACAGATTCAATTCATATCTCCTCTGAAAAATTTGCTGCCATATATTACACTTGTTTTGGAAGAGTTTCCCTCACAGTCCTGGTTAAGGGAGTACGGTGTAAATGATATTGACACATAAGGCTTGAAAGCAATAGTTGTTGAGGAAGAGGTGGAGGCTAAGGCAACAATGTAACAAGTGGCCTACAATACGTTAGCAACAGGGGTGCATTGCTAACGAGGCTTTTTTTTCTACCGCTCCCTTAAGCCAACGCTGGTATTACAGGTTTTTTTAAACCTGGCGTTAGCCGCAAAAAGGTGAGCGTAGAGCAAAATTTAGCTCCACATCTCACCTCAATACCAGCATTGCTTAAGTCAGTGGTGAGCTGGCTAAACGTGCACTGCTTGTGCACAATTTCCCCTTAGGAAACAATGGGGCTGAGCTGGCTGGAAAAAAACACCTGCAAAAAAGCAGCGTCCAGCTTCTAACGCAGCCCGATTGTTTGCTATGGGGAAATAAAAAATATGTCTGCACCTAACACCCTAACATGAACCCCGAGTCTAAACACCCCTAATCTTACACTTATTAACCCCTAATCTGCCGTCCCCGACATCGTCGCCAACTGCATTATACTATTAACCCCTAATCTGCCGCTCCAGACACCGCCGCCACCTACATTATACTTATAAACCCCTAATCTGCTACCCCCAACATCGCCGACACCTACATTATAGTTATTAACCCATAATCTGCCCCCCCCCAACGTCGCCGCAACTATATTAAATTAATTAACCCCTAATATGCTGCTGCCAACGTCGCCGTCACTATAATAAATTTATTAACCCCTAAATCTAAGTCTAACCCTAAACCTAACACCCCCCTAACTTAAATATAATTTAAATACATCTAAATAAATTTACTATAATTAATTAAATTATTCCTATTTAAAACTAAATACTTACCTGTAAAATAAACCCTAAGCTAGCTACAATATAACTAATAATTACATTGTAGATAGCTTAGGATTTATATTTATTTTACAGGCAACTTTGTATTTATTTTAACTAGGTACAATAGTTATTAAATAGTTATTAACTATTTAATAACTACCTAGCTAAAATAAGTACAAAATTACCTGTAAAATAATTCCTAACCTAAATTACAATTACACCTAACACTACACTATCATTAAATAAATTACCTAAACTACCTACAATTAAATACAATTAAATTCAATAAACTAAATTACAAAAAAAAAAAACACTAAATTACAGAAAATAAAAAAAAGAATTACAATAATTTTAAGCTAATTACACCTAATCTAATCCCCCTAATAAAATAAAAAAGCCCCCCAAAATAATAAAATTTCCCTACCCTATACTAAATTACAAATAGCCCTTAAAAGGGCCTTTTGCGGGGCATTGCCCCAAAGTAATCAGCTCTTTTACCTGTAAAAGAAAAATACAATACCCCCCCAACATAAAAACCCACCACCCATACACCCCTACTTTAAAACCCACCCAATCCCCCCTTAAAAAAACCTAACTCTAACCCCCTGAAGATCTCCCTACCTTGAACCGTCTTCACCCAGCCGGGCACAAGTGGTCCTCCAGAGGGTCCGAAGTCTTCATCCGATCGGGGCAGAAGAGGTCCTCCAGACGGCAGAAGGCTTCATCCAAGCTGCATCTTCTATCTTCATCCTTCTGGAGCGTAGCGGAACCATCTTCTATCCAGCCGACGCGGAGCCATCCTCTTCAAACGACGTCCTAACGAAGAATGAAGGTTCCTTTAAATGACGTCATCCAAGATGGCGTCCCTTGAATTCCGATTGGCTGATAGGATTCTATCAGCCAATCGGAATTAAGGTAGGAAAAATCCTATTGGCTGATGCAATCAGCCAATAGGATTGAGGTTGCATTCTATTGGCTGATTGGAACAGAAAATAGAATGCAAGCTCAATCCTATTGACTGATCCAATCAGCCAATAGGATTTTTCCTACCTTAATTCCGATTGGCTGATAGAATTCTATCAGCCAATCAGAATTCAAGGGACGCCATCTTGGATGACGTCATTTAAAGGAACCTTCATTCTTCGTTAGGACGTCGTTTGAAGAGGATGGCTCCACGTCGGCTGGATAGAAGATGGCTCCGCTCCGGAAGGATGAAGATAGAAGATGCAGCTTGGATGAAGCCTTCTGCCGTTTGGAGGACCTCTTCTGCCCCGATCGGATGAAGACTTCGGACCCTCTGGAGGACCACTTGTGTCCGGCTGGGTGAAGACGGCTCAAGGTAGGGAGATCTTAAGGGGGTTAGAGTTAGGTTTTTTTAAGGGGGGATTGGGTGGGTTTTAGAGTAGGGGTGTGTGGGTGGTGGGTTTTAATGTTGGGGGTATTGTATTTTTCTTTTACAGGTAAAAGAGCTGATTACTTTGGGGCAATGCCCCGCAAAAGGCCCTTTTAAGGGCTATTTGTAATTTAGTATAGGGTAGGGAAATTTCATTATTTTGGGGGGCTTTTTTATTTTATTTGGGGGATTAAATTATGTGTAATTAGTTTAAAATTATTGTAATACTTTTTTTATTTTCTGTAATTTAGTGTTTGTTTTTTTCTTAATTTAATTTATTGAATTTAATTGTATTTAATTGTAGGTAGTTTAGGTAATTTATTTAATGATAGTGTAGTGTTAGGTGTAATTGTAACTTAGGTTAGGATTTATTTTACAGGTAATTTTGTACTTATTTTAGCTAGGTAGTTATTAAATAGTTAATAACTATTTAATAACTATTGTACCTAGTTAAAATAAATACAAAGTTGCCTGTAAAATAAATATAAATCCTAAAATGGCTACAATGTAACTATTAGTTATATTGTAGCTAGCTTATTGTTTATTTTATAGGTAAGTATTTAGTTTTAAATAGGAATAATTTTTTAAATTATGTTAAATTAATTTCGTTTAATTTAAATTATATTTAAGTTGGGGGGGTTAGACTTAGGGTTAGACTTAGGTTTAGGGGTTACTAAATTTATTATAGTAGCGGCGACATTGGGGTCGGAAGATTGGGGGTTAATAAATGTAGGTAGGTGTCGGCGACGTTGGAGGGGCAGATTAGGGGTTAATAAAATGTAACTAGTGTTTGCAAGGCGGGAGTGCGACGGTTTAGGGGTTAATACATTTATTAAAGTGACGGCGATGTCCGGTCAGCAGATTAGGGCCTAGATTTGGAGTTCGGCGGTAGCCGTCAAAACCAGCGTTAGAGGCTCCTAACGCTGGTTTTGGCCGCCCGCTGGTATTTGGAGTCAGTGATTAAAGGGTCTAACGCTCACTTTTCAGCCGCGACTTTTCCATACCGCAGATCCCCCTACGCCATTTGCGTAGCCTATATTTTCAATGGGATCTTTCTAACGCCGGTATTTAGAGTCGTTTCTGAAGTGAGCATTAGAGCTCTAACGACAAGATTCCAGCCGCCTGAAAATAGCAGGAGTTAAGAGCTTTCTGGCTAACGCCGGTTTATAAAGCTCTTAACTACTGTACCCTAAAGTACACTAACACCCATAAACTACCTATGTACCCCTAAACCGAGCTCCCCCCACATCGCCGCCACTCGATTAAAATTTTTAACCCCTAATCTGCCGACCGCCACCTACGTTATACTTATGTACCCCTAATCTGCTGCCCCTAACACCGCCGACCCCCATATTATATTTATTAACCCCTAACCTGCCCCCCACAACATCGCCGCCAGCTACTTAAAATAATTAACCCCTAATCTTCCGACCGCAAAGCGCCGCCACCTACGTTATCCCTATGTACCCCTAATCTGCTACCCCTAACACCGCCGACCCCTATATTATATTTATTAACCCCTAATCTGCCCCCCACAACGTCGCCGACACCTGCCTACACTTATTAACTCCTAATCTGCCGAGCAGACCTGAGCGCTACTATAATAAAGTTATTAACCCCTAATCCGCCTCACTAACCCTATCATAAATAGTATTAACCCCTAATCTGCCCTCCCTAACATCGCCGACACCTACCTTCAATTATTAACCCCTAATCTTCCGATCGGAGCTCACCGCTATTCTAATAAATGGATTAACCCCTAAAGCTAAGTCTAACCCTAACACTAACACCCCCCTAAGTTAAATATAATTTTTATCTAACGAAATAAATTAACTCTTATTAAATAAATTATTCCTATTTAAAGCTAAATACTTACCTGTAAAATAAATCCTAATATAGCTACAATATAAATTATAATTATATTATAGCTATTTTAGGATTAATATTTATTTTACAGGCAACTTTGTAATTATTTTAACCAGGTACAATAGCTATTAAATAATTAAGAACTATTTAATAGTTACCTAGTTAAAATAATAACAAATTTACCTGTAAAATAAATCCTAACCTAAGATATAATTAAACCTAACACTACCCTATCAATAAAATAATTAAATAAACTACCTACAATTACCTACAATTAACCTAACACTACACTATCAATAAATTAATTAAACACAATTCCTACAAATAAATACAATTAAATAAACTAGCTAAAGTACAAAAAATAAAAAAGAACTAAGTTACAGAAAATAAAAAAATATTTACAAACATAAGAAAAATATTACAACAATTTTAAACTAATTACACCTACTCTAAGCCCCCTAATAAAATAACAAAGCCCCCCAAAATAAAAAATTCCCTACCCTATTCTAAATTAAAAAAGTTACAAGCTCTTTTACCTTACCAGCCCTGAACAGGGCCCTTTGCGGGGCATGCCCCAAGAAGTTCAGCTCTTTTGCCTGTAAAAAAAAACATACAATACCCCCCCCCCAACATTACAACCCACCACCCACATACCCCTAATCTAACCCAAACCCCCCTTAAATAAACCTAACACTAATCCCCTGAAGATCTTCCTACCTTGTCTTCACCATCCAGGTATCACCGATCCGTCCTGGCTCCAAGATCTTCATCCAACCCAAGCGGGGGTTGGCGATCCATAATCCGGTGCTGAAGAGGTCCAGAAGAGGCTCCAAAGTCTTCCTCCTATCCGGCAAGAAGAGGACATCCGGACCGGCAAACATCTTCTCCAAGCGGCATCTTCGATCTTCTTCCATCCGGAGCGAAGTGGCAGGATCCTGAAGACCTCCAGCGCGGAACATCCATCCGGACCGACGACTGAACGACGAATGACTGTTCCTTTAAGGGACGTCATCCAAGATGGCGTCCCTCGAATTCCGATTGGCTGATAGGATTCTATCAGCCAATCGGAATTAAGGTAGGAATTTTCTGATTGGCTGATGGAATCAGCCAATCAGAATCTAGTTCAATCCGATTGGCCGATCCAATCAGCCAATCAGATTGAGCTCGCATTCTATTGGCTGATCGGAACAGCCAATAGAATGCGAGCTCAATCTGATTGGCTGATTGGATCAGCCAATCGGATTGAACTTGATTCTGATTGGCTGATTCTATCAGCCAATCAGAAAATTCCTACCTTAATTCCGATTGGCTGATAGAATCCTATCAGCCAATCGGAATTCGAGGGACGCCATCTTGGATGACGTCCCTTAAAGGAACAGTCATTCGTCGTTCAGTCGTCGGTCCGGATGGATGTTCCGCACTGGAGGTCTTCAGGATCCTGCCACTTCGCTCCGGATGGAAGAAGATCGAAGATGCCGCTTGGAGAAGATGTTTGCCGGTCCGGATGTCCTCTTCTTGCCGGATAGGAGGAAGACTTTGGAGCCTCTTCTGGACCTCTTCAGCACTGGATTATGGATCGCCAACCCCCGCTTGGGTTGGATGAAGATCTTGGAGCCAGGATGGATCGGTGATACCTGGATGGTGAAGACAAGGTAGGAAGATCTTCAGGGGATTAGTGTTAGGTTTATTTAAGGGGGGTTTGGGTTAGATTAGGGGTATGTGGGTGGTGGGTTGTAATGTTGGGGGGGGGTATTGTATGTTTTTTTTTACAGGCAAAAGAGCTGAACTTCTTGGGGCATGCCCCGCAAAGGGCCCTGTTCAGGGCTGGTAAGGTAAAAGAGCTTGTAACTTTTTTAATTTAGAATAGGGTAGGGAATTTTTTATTTTGGGGGGCTTTGTTATTTTATTAGGGGGCTTAGAGTAGGTGTAATTAGTTTAAAATTGTTGTAATATTTTTCTTATGTGTTTAAATATTTTTTTATTTTCTGTAACTTAGTTCTTTTTTATTTTTTGTACTTTAGCTAGTTTATTTAATTGTATATATTTGTAGGAATTGTGCTTAATTAATTTATTGATAGTGTAGTGTTAGGTTAATTGTAGGTAATTGTAGGTAGTTTATTTAATTATTTTATTGATAGGGTAGTGTTAGGTTTTATTATATCTTAGGTTAGGATTTATTTTACAGGTAAATTTGTAATTATTTTAACTATTTTAGCTATTAAATAGTTCTTAACTATTTAATAGCTATTGTACCTGGTTAAAATAATTACAAAGTTGCCTGTAAAATAAATATTAATCCTAAAATAGCTATAATATAATTATAATTTATATTGTAGCTATATTAGGATTTATTTTACAGGTAAGTATTTAGCTTTAAATAGGAATAATTTATTTAATAAGAGTTAATTTATTTCGTTAGATAAAAATTATATTTAACTTAGGGGGGTGTTAGTGTTAGGGTTAGACTTAGCTTTAGGGGTTAATCCATTTATTAGAATAGCGGTGAGCTCCGATCGGAAGATTAGGGGTTAATAATTGAAGTTAGGTGTCGGCGATGTTAGGGAGGGCAGATTAGGGGTTAATACTATTTATGATAGGGTTAGTGAGGCGGATTAGGGGTTAATAACTTTATTATAGTAGCGCTCAGGTCCGCTCGGCAGATTAGGGGTTAATAAGTGTAGGCAGGTGTCGGCGACGTTGAGGGGGGCAGATTAGGGGTTAATAAATATAATATAGGGGTCGGCGATGTTAGGGCAGCAGATTAGGGGTACATAGGGATAACGTAGGTTGCGGCGGTTTACGGAGCGGCAGATTAGGGGTTTAAAAAAATATGCAGGGGTCAGCGATAGCGGGGGCGGCAGATTAGGGGTTAATAAGTGTAAGGTTAGGGGTGTTTAGACTCGGGGTACATGTTAGAGTGTTAGGTGCAGACGTAGGAAGTGTTTCCCCATAGGAAACAATAGGGCTGCGTTAGGAGCTGAACGCTGCTTTTTTGCAGGTGTTAGGTTTTATTTCAGCTCAAACAGCCCCATTGTTTCCTATGGGAGAATCGTGCACGAGCACGTTTTTGAGGCTGGCCGCGTCCGTAAGCAACTCTGGTATCGAGAGTTGCATTTGCGGTAAAAATGCTCTACGCTCCTTTTTTGGAGCCTAACGCAGCATTTGTTTGAACTCTCGATACCAGAGTTAAATTTATGGTGCGGCCAGAAAAAAGCCCGCGGAGCGTTAACAGCCCTTTTACCGCCGAACTCCAAATCTAGGCCTAGGGGTTTGTAAGTATAATGTAGGTGGCGGCGATGTTGGGGGCAGTATATTAGGGGTTCATAGGTATAATGTTGGTGGCGGCGATGTCCAGTCGGCAGATTAGGGGTTAAAAATTTTATTATAGTGTTTGCGATGTGGGGGGGGCCTCGGTTTAGGGGTTAATAGGTAGTTTATGGTTGTTAGTGTACATTGTAGCACTTTAGTTAAGAGTTTTATGTTCCGGTGTTAGCCCATAAAACTCTTAACTACTGACTTTTAAATGCGGTAGAAGTCTTGCCAGGAGAGGGTCTACCGCTCACTTCTTCCAAGACTTATAATACCAGCGTTAGGCAAATCCCATTAAAAAGATAGGATACGCAATTGACGTAAGGGGATTTGCGGTAGCCTCGAGTCGCGGAAGAAAAGTGAGAGGTGAGCCTCTACCTGTCAGACTCGTAATACCAGCGTTAGGTAAAAAGCAGCGTTGGGACCTCTCAACGCTGCTTTTTACGGCTAACGCCAAACTCGTAATCTAGCAGATAGTTTTTTTGTTGTTGTTGTTTTTTCCCACTCTTCTTTTCCTTTTCTTTATATGTTAGTTAAGAGGTATACTCAATTCAGTGAAATTTGATTTCCTTGTCATGATTTGATATTCTATATCTGTAAAGAAAACAAAAACCAACACTTGTTTCTTTTCCGTTATCTACTGGAGCTGCATCTCCAACGGAATGTAATCATTTGTTAATTTTCAATAAAGATGTTGTTTTGTTTTGTTTTTTAAAAAAAAAAAAAAAGAAGGAATGTAAAATGTGCATTTTGCAAAGCATTTTTTACTATTTTGAATGTAACGCAGGCCGGGTTAGAGCACATGAAAATGTATTAATATTAAGGCGTGTTATTGAAATATTACATATCAAATATTTTTTTAAATGAATACAAAATTATTAAAAAATTATTAATTATACATACTGTAAAATAAATATATATTATGTTTAGAATATTTTACAGTATATTTAATAATTCTTCACATACGGCTAGATTTAGAGTTTTGTCGGTAACGACCCGCGTAGCTAACGCCGGCTTTTTTCTGGCCGCACATTTAAAATAACTCTGCTATTGAGAGTCCATATAATGTCAGCGTTAGGCTCCAAAAAAGGAGCGTAGAGCATTTTTAACGCAACTGCAACTCTCGATACCAGAGTTGCTTACGGACACGGCCAGCCTCAAAAACGTGCTCGTGCACGATTCCCCCATAGAAAACAATGGGGCTGTTTGAGCTGAAAAAAACCTAACACCTGCAAAAAAGCCGCGTTCAGCTCCTAACGCAGCCCCATTGTTTGCTATGGGGAAACACTTCCTACGTCTGCACCTAACACCCTAACATGTACCCCGAGTCTAAACACCCCTAACCTTACACTTATTAACCCCTAATCTGCCTCCCCCGCTATCGCTGACCCCTGCATATTATTTTTAACCCCTAATCTGCCGCTCCGTAAACCGCCGCTACTTACATTATCCTTATGTACCCCTAATCTGCTGCCCCTAACACCGCCGACCCCTATGTTATATTTATTAACCCCTAATCTGCCCCCCACAACGTCGCCTCCACCTGCCTACACTTATTAACCCCTAATCTGCCGAGCGGACCGCACCGCTATTCTAATAAATGTATTAACCCCTAAAGCTAAGTCTAACCCTAACACTAACACCCCCCTAAGTTAAATATAATTTTAATCTAACGAAATTAATTAACTCTTATTAAATAAATTATTCCTATTTAAAGCTAAATACTTACCTGTAAAATAAATCCTAATATAGCTACAATATAAATTATAATTACATTGTAGCTATTTTAGGATTAATATTTATTTTACAGGCAACTTTGTAATTATTTTAACCATGTACAATAGCTATTAAATAGTTAAGAACTATTTAATAGTTACCTAGTTAAAATAATTACAAAATTACCTGTAAAATAAATCCTAACCTAAGTTACAATTAAACCTAACACTATACTATCATTAAATTAATTAAATAAAATACCTACAATTACCTACAATTAAACCTAACACTACACTATCAATACATTAATTAAATACAATACCTACAAATAACTACAATGAAATAAACTAACTAAAGTACAAAAAATAAAAAAGAACTAAGTTACAAAAAATAAAAAAATATTTACAAACATAAGAAAAATATTACAACAATTTTAAACTAATTACACCTACTCTAAGCCCCCTAATACAATAACAAAGCCCCCCAAAATAAAAAAATGCCCTACCCTATTCTAAATTACTAAAGTTCAAAGCTCTTTTACCTTACCAGCCCTGAACAGGGCCCTTTGCGGGGCATGCCCCAAGAAGTTCAGCTCTTTTGCCTGTAAAAAAAAACATACAATACCCCCCCCCCCAACATTACAACCCACCACCCACATACCCCTAATCTAACCCAAACCCCCCTTAAATAAACCTAACACTAAGCCCCTGAAGATCTTCCTACCTTATCTTCACCATACTAGGTTCACCGATCGGTCCAGAAGAGCTCCTCCGATGTCCTGATCCAAGCCCAAGCGGGGGGCTAAAGAGGTCCATGATCCGGCTGAAGTCATCATCCAAGCGGGAGCTGAAGAGGTCCATGATCCGGCTGAAGTCTTCATCCAAGCGGGAGCTGAAGAGGTCCATGATCCGGATGAAGTCTTCTATCAACGGCATCTTCAATCTTCTTTCTTCGGGAGCCATCATCTTCCATCCGACGCGGAACATCCTCTTCTCCCGACGCCTACTAGCCGAATGAAGGTTCCTTTAAGGGACGTCATCCAAGATGGCGTCCCTCGAATTCCGATTGGCTGATAGGATTCTATGATGGAATCATCCAATCAGAATCAAGTTCAATCCGATTGGCTGATCCGATCAGCCAATCAGATTGAGCTTGCATTCTATTGGCTGTTCCGATCAGCCAATAGAATGCGAGCTCAATCTGATTGGCTGATTGGATCAGCCAATCGGATTGAACTTGATTCTCTTTGGCTGATTCCATCAGCCAATCAGAATATTCCTACCTTAATTCCAATTGGCTGATAGAATCCTATCAGCCAATCGGAATTCGAGGGACGCCATCTTGGATGACGTCCCTTAAAGGAACCGTCATTCTTCAGTTGGACGTCGCCGGATGAAGATGGGTCCGCGTCGGAGGTCTTCAGGATGGAGCCGGTCCTCATCGGATGAAGATAGAAGATGCCGCTTCGAAGATGATGGTTGCCGGTCGGGATCTACTCTTCTTCCCGGATAGGATGAAGACTTTGGAGCCTCTTCTGGACCTCTTCAGCCACCGGATGATGGATCGCCAGCCCCCGCTTGGGTTGGATGAAGATTTTGGAGCCAGGACGGATCGGTGATACCTGGTGAGGTGAAGACAAGGTAGGATGATCTTCAGGGGCTTAGTGTTAGGTTTATTTAAGGGGGGTTTGGGTTAGATTAGGGGTATGTGGGTGGTGGGTTGTAATGTTGGGGGGGGGGGTATTGTATGTTTTTTTTTTACAGGAAAAAGAGCTGAACTTCTTGGGGCATGCCCCGCAAAGGGCCCTGTTCAGGGCTGGTAAGGTAAAAGAGCTTTGAACTTTAGTAATTTAGAATAGGGTAGGGCATTTTTTATTTTGGGGGTCTTTGTTATTTTATTAGGGGGCTTAGAGTAGGTGTAATTAGTTTAAAATTCTTGTAATATTTTTCTTATGTTTGTAAATATTTTTTTATTTTTTGTAACTTAGTTCTTTTTTATTTTTTGTACTTTAGTTAGTTTATTTCATTGTAGTTATTTGTACATATTGTATTTAATTAATTTATTGATAGTGTAGTGTTAGGTTTAATTGTAGGTAATTGTAGGTATTTTATTTAATTAATTTAATGATAGTATAGTGTTAGGTTTAATTGTAACTTAGGTTAGGATTTATTTTACAGGTAATTTTGTAATTATTTTAACTAGGTAACTATTAAATAGTTCTTAACTATTTAATAGCTATTGTACATGGTTAAAATAATTACAAAGTTGCCTGTAAAATAAATATTAATCCTAAAATAGCTACAATGTAATTATAATTTATATTGTAGCTATATTAGGATTTATTTTACAGGTAAGTATTTAGCTTTAAATAGGAATAATTTATTTAATAAGAGTTAATTAATTTCGTTAGATTAAAATTATATTTAATTTAGGGGGGTGTTAGTGTTAGGGTTAGACTTAGCTTTAGGGGTTAATACATTTATTAGAATAGCGGTGAGCTCCGGTCGGCAGATTAGGGGTTAATGTTTGAAGTTAGGTGTCAGCGATGTTAGGGAGGGCAGATTAGGGGTTAATACTATTTATTATAGGGTTAGTGAGGCGGATTAGGGGTTAATAACTTTATTATAATAGCGGTGCGGTCCGGTCGGCAGATTAGGGGTTAATAAGTGTAGACAGGTGGAGGCGACGTTGTGGGGGGCAGATTAGGGGTTAATAAATATAATATAGGGGTCGGCGGTGTTAGGGGCAGCAGATTAGGGGTACATAGCTATAATGTAGGTGGTGGCTCTTTGCAGTCGGCAGATTAGGGGTTAATTATTGTAGGTAGTTGGCGGCGACGTTGTGGGGGGCAGATTAGGGGTTAATAAATATAACACAGGGGTCGGCGGTGTTAGGGGCAGCAGATTAGGGGTACATAAGTATAACGTAGGTGGCGGTCGGCAGATTAGGGGTTAAAAAATTTAATCGAGTGGCGGCGATGTGGGGGGACCTCGGTTTAGGGGTACATAGGTAGTTTATGGGTGTTAGTGTACTTTAGAGTACAGTAGTTAAGAGCTTTATGAACCGGCGTTAGCCCAAAAAGCTCTTAACTCCTGACTTTTTTCTGCGGCTGGAGTTTTGTCGTTAGAATTCTAACGCTCACTTCAGACACGACTCTAAATACCGGATTTAGAAAGATCCCATTGAAAAGATAGGATACGCAATTGACGTAAGGGGATCTGCGGTATGGAAAAGTTGCGGCTGAAAAGTGAGCGTTAGACCCTTTTTTGACTGACTCCAAATACCGGAGGTAGCCTAAAACCAGCGTTAGGAGCCTCTAACGCTGGTTTTCACGGCTACCGCCAAACTCCAAATCTAGGCCATAGAAAATAATTTACTTTTTTATTATTATAGTATAGAATATGTATGTATCTCTATGTTAAAGCCCTTTGCATGCCTTTTTTTCTTACACCAGAGACCTCATCTTTTTGAGCCCTTATAACTTTTTATTGTAATTTTTATCAGAAAGTGTTATTATGAGTTTAACTGTACTTTTACAATTATTTCTTATGTTTTTTGTGCAACTTTTTATTCTCGCGTAACAGTTAACCAGTGCTCTGAAGTCGTGCTAACCTGATGTACGTTAAATTCAATTGTGCTCAAGTGAACGCATTTACTTTTAACTTGTAATATGCGCACTACTTCCGACGTGTACAAACACCTGCGATAAACCCGATATCGCCTGTGTACAACTGTAATCTGGCCCTTAATTGGGTAAGTAGAGGAAAGATAATGAAAAAAATAAGAAAAACATAGATGAGCTTTTATTAAATCTACAATTAATCGAAGCCCAGCATAAAAGAACTCCGGCTGAAGGATACATTGGAAGAATATAGGAGAAAGATTTTTTTTTTAAAAAATACTCTCAAAGGCAAATATGGAAAAAGCAATTCTCCTTAAAAAAATATTATACAAAAGGTAACAGATTCAGGAAATAATTATCAAGAAAATTAATTCCAGTATTTATACTATTATAGATAGTGTGAATCATAAATTTATTAATAGTTTTGAAACAGTAGAACAATTTAGAAAATAGTATGAATAACTTTATAATATATGTAAAGAAGATTATTTTTCTTATAAACAATAGAAGTAAAATTTGATTAAGAACTATTTTTGGGCAATTATTATCCCAAAACACATAGATAAACTAGAAGCATCTTTTTCAAATACATAAATCAAAAAAGTTTTCTTTGAATGAAAAAATGGAAAAGCTCAAGCTTCTGATGGACTGATACATAGATATTATAAAGATTTTTATATGGAACCTATGCTATAGTTAGATAAATTATATCAGTTAACTGGCAGTGGGTATATATCGCTCAAGTGGGGGTAATGCAAACCTGGCAAGTCAAATTTCTCAGTATCTAACAACCGACCAATCTCATTGTTAAATACTGGACAATAGGATAAATTCAATTCTCCCAGAAATTATTAATTTAGATGAAGTAGGATTTGTCCCTACAATTACAGTAGGAAGTAGGATTTGTCAACAGAGTTTATAGATGTATCTATAAGTTGATTTGGATGTAATTTTAAATCAATATCCCTTTAGCAGAGTTAACAATTAAAGAATATTGTGAGTTATATCTCAGAGAAAACTTCAGTAATGTTTAAGATAAAGTATGAAATCATTAAAAAAAAAGTATTAACACTGACTTATGAATTTGTTTGCAAAGCAAATATCTTGGCTATCTGGAATAAATATTGCGCAAATGAAGATTCTTCCCAGAATGCTATATATTTTAAAGACATTACATTTACCCCACCTGAAAGAATATTTACTGCATTTACAAAGAGTTAATAATAATTATAATAGGACAAAGATGCACTCTAGACTAAGAAGAGATGGAGTGTGCCATCCTAAAAGAAGCAGGGTTTGGGGGACACATATTTAGTTAAACGTCACCAAACAATATTCTAACAAAAGATTGTTGAGTGGCATTATGAGTATTATAATAAACTTTGGGTCAAATTAGAGACTATTATAGTTTTATTTTAAAATGTATGTGGTCAATGTTGGTTGTGTCCTGCAGATAGAGACACAAAAGAGATACTAGAATTCCCTATGACAAAAAAACATTTGCTATTTGGGATAAAATATCAAAGTATATCATCCATTACATCCCCCTTTTTAGTTAGTAAATGATAAAAAAATTCTAGCAGGATAACTACAAAATCCTATATAATAAAAGACAAGAGTTTGTCTGAAGCCGTCATGCGCAGTTCAGACAAACTCTTGCCGCGAGGACCCGGCAGCTCAGCTGACAGACAGAGGCGCGCGAGGACCCGGCAGCTCAGCTGAAAGACAGAGGCGCGCGAGGACCCGGCAGCTCAGCTGAAAGACAGAGGCGCGCGAGGACCCGGCAGCTCAGCTGAAAGACAGAGGCGCGCGAGGACCCGGCAGCTCAGCTGAAAGACAGAGGCGCGCGAGGACCCGGCAGCTCAGCTGAAAGACAGAGGCGCGCGAGGACCCGGCAGCTCAGCTGAAAGACAGAGGCGCGCGAGGACCCGGCAGCTCAGCTGAAAGACAGAGGCGCGCGAGGACTAAGGATACACAATGGGTAATAATGACATATGGGGGTACTAAGGATACACAATGGGTAATAATGACATAAGGGGCACTAAGGATACACAATGGGTAATAATGACATAGGGGCATTAAGGATACACAATGGGTAATAATGACATAAGGGGCACTAAGGATACACAATGGGTAATAATGACATAAGGGGCATTAAGGATACACAATGGGTAATAATGACATAAGGGGCACTAAGGATACACAATGGGTAATAATGACATAAGGGGCATTAAGGATACACAATGGGTAATAATGACATAAGGGGCACTAAGGATACACAATGGGTAATAATGACATAAGGGGCATTAAGGATACACAATGGGTAATAATGACATAAGGGGCACTAAGGATACACAATGGGTAATAATGACATAAGGGGCACTAAGGATACACAATGGGTAATAATGACATAAGGGGCACTAAGGATACACAATGGGTAATAATGACATAAGGGGCATTAAGGATACACAATGGGTAATAATGACATAAGGGGCACTAAGGATACACAATGGGTAATAATGACATAAGGGGCATTAAGGATACACAATGGGTAATAATGACATAAGGGGCACTAAGGATACACAATGGGTAATAATGACATAAGGGGCATTAAGGATACACAATGGGTAATAATGACATAAGGGGCACTAAGGATACACAATGGGTAATAATGACATAAGGGGCACTAAGGATACACAATGGGTAATAATGACATAAGGGGCACTAAGGATACACAATGGGTAATAATGACATAAGGGGCACTAAGGATGCACAATGGGTAATAATGACATAAGGGGGCACAAAGGAAACACAATGGGTAATAATGACATAAGGGGGCACTAAGGATACACAATGGGTAATAATGACATAAGGGGGCACTAAGGATACACAATGGGTAATAATGACATAAGGGGGCACTAAGGATACACAATGGGTAATAATGACATATGGGGGGTACTAAGGATACACAATGGGTAATAATGACATATAGGGGCACTAAGGATACACAATGGGTAATAATGACATATGGGGGTACTAAGGATACACAATGGGTAATAATGACATAAGGGGCACTAAGGATACACAATGGGTAATAATGACATAAGGGGCATTAAGGATACACAATGGGTAATAATGACATAAGGGGCACTAAGGATACACAATGGGTAATAATGACATAAGGGGCACTAAGGATACACAATGGGTAATAATGACATAAGGGGCACTAAGGATACACAATGGGTAATAATGACATAAGGGGGTACTAAGGATGCACAATGGGTAATAATGACATAAGGGGCACTAAGGATACACAATGGGTAATAATGACATAAGGGGCACTAAGGATGCACAATGGGTAATAATGACATAAGGGGGCACAAAGGAAACACAATGGGTAATAATGACATAAGGGGGCACTAAGGATACACAATGGGTAATAATGACATAAGGGGGCACTAAGGATACACAATGGGTAATAATGACATAAGGGGGCACTAAGGATACACAATGGGTAATAATGACATAAGGGGCACTAAGGATACACAATGGGTAATGACATATGGGGCACTAAGGATACACAATGAGTAATAATGACATATGGGGGGTACTAAGGATACACAATGGGTAATAATGACATAAGGGGGCACTAAGGATACACAATGGGTAATAATGACATAAGGGGCACTAAGGATACACAATGGGTAATGACATATGGGGCACTAAGGATACACAATGAGTAATAATGACATATGGGGGGTACTAAGGATACACAATGGGTAATAATGACATATAGGGGCACTAAGGATACACAATGGGTAATAATGACATAAGGGGGCACTAAGGATACACAATGGGTAATAATGACATATGGGGGCACTAAGGATACACAATGGGTAATAATGACATAAGGGGCACTAAGGATACACAATGGGTAATAATGACATATGGGGGTACTAAGGATGCACAATGGGTAATAATGACATAAGGGGGCACTAAGGATACACAATGGGTAATGACATATGGGGCACTAAGGAGAGAGAGAGAGAGAGAGAGAGATTTAAATATAACACAACACAACACGGCCCGTGTTAACGGGCTTTAGGACTAGTTATAAATAAAAGGAAAAGGCTTGTTAAATAATATTATGGTTTGTTCGGTACTGATCATGGGTAAGTTATATTCACCTGATAAATGAAAAGGAATAGGATATGATTACATTTCTGATTGGTTTAGCTATAAACAACTTAAATGGACATGAAACCCAAAAAAATTATTTTATGATTTAGGTAGAACATACAATTTTAAAGAACTTTCCAATTTACTTCTATTATCAAATTGACTTAATTCTTTTGGTTTCATTTGTTGAAGGAACATTACTTCTATTATCAAATTGACTTAATTCTTTTGGTTTCATTTGTTGAAGGAACAGCAATGCACTACTGATTTCTAACAGAACACATGGGTGTGCCAATGACAATCGGTATATATATGCAGCCACCAATCAGCAGCTAGAACCTAGGTTATTTGCTGCTCCTGAGCTTACCTAGATAAACATTTCAGCAAAGGATAACAAGAGAAGGAAGCAAATTAAATAATAGCAGTAAATTGGAAAGTTGTTTAAAATTGCATGCTCTTTCAGACTCACAAAAGAAAATATTTGGGTTTCATGTCCCTTATTAGTATTATAGTATTTTCTTGGTACTCCTAAACATAGAGAGAATCTGATCAGACCAACTGATTTTGAAAAAAAATATGCTTATCATATATAAAACATAAATTATCTTGAAAATATGAACTACTATCCTTATTTAACCAAAATTTACCTTATATACACAACGTTGCGAAAAATAATTGGATATGGAGATTAATTCTGGGCTGACATTTTAATAATAGTTGATATGATACCAAAAGGTGCTAAACTGGATCATTTTTGTACAGTGATATTTAAAAAATCACATAGAATGTGGATAAATATATAATGCAAATAATGTTTACTTGTGCAACAAAAAATAGTAAATATAACAGCTACGAAGTGAAATACAAAAAGCGTTACACAAGCTCCAAGCTTTTTTTCCATTCTGTCTATAGGAGTGATTGTTCCAGTTCCTTTGCAGGAACAGTCTGTAATTATAATCTATTGCTAAATGGAGCCTATACCAAGATATCATCCAGGTAAAGAACCACCAAATCACTGTGAGCCCTTTCTACAGACAAGATTTTGATTTATTTGACAGTTTAATGTCTTTACTCCCACTGTACCTTAAATGGGAAAAATAAGTCCTGGATTTGCAGAAAGTTGTTAAATGTATTAAAGGGATGTGAATCCCATTTTTTTTTCATATAGAGTGTGTATTTTTAAACAACTTTGCAATTTACTTTTATTATCTAATTTGTTTAGTTCTATTGGTATCTTTTGTTGAAAAAGGATACCTAGGTAGGCTCAGGAGCTGCTGATTGGTGGCTGAACATATATGCCTCATGTTATTGGCTCACCCGATATGTTCAGCTTACTTCCAGTAGTGCATTGCTGCTTCTTCAACAAAGGATAGCAAGAGAATGAAGAAAATTAGATAATAGAAGTAAACCAGAAAGTTGTTTACAATTTTATTCTCTATCTGAATCATGAAAGAAAATGTTTGGGTTAAATTCCTCTTTAAATGGACAGTATACACCAATTTTCATTTAACTGCATGTAATAGAGACTACTATAAAGAAGAATTTGCGCAGATACTGATCTAAAAATCCAGTATAAAACCTTTTAGTTTTGCACTGTTCATAAGGTTAGACTGTGACACCCAGTGAAAGGGGCTGATAAAGCAGAAAGAGCAGACACCCCCCTTCCCTGCATATGAAAAGACAGATTAGAAAAACTGGAATCGGTAGACCTGGGTTTACATCGGATAATTTGGGGCTTGGTTAGGTGTCCGAAAATCACCACAACGTTAGTAAAAAATAAGGAAAACTATACATTGTTACAAAAACACTCCCAGATGGGCTATATATATGGATCATTTATAAAACATTTATGCAAAGGAAAATCTAGTGTTCGATGTCCCTTTAAACTAGACTTTGTGTGAATTAAGATGATTTGTATGAAGAGTTTTGGTGTACCAATTTGTATTCAATTGAAAAAAAAAAAAAATCAGTAACTGCTTTAGCATTTGTCAATTTATTAGTAAAATTTCTAGATTCCTTAGTTTCCCTTCTCTTAAACTGAATCAGAACACAATCTTGTCATTATTCTTTCCTAAATGTTAATTTAAACAGTTGGCAAAGACATAAGAGCATAGAAGTATAAATTGTAAATGCCCTAATATATTACAGCAATTTATTTTTCCACTGTTACTTGCACATAGCTATGTGTTTAAACAGTGCAGCATTGCATCACCGGGAGCTAGCTGAACACATCTTGTGAGCCAATGACAAGAGGCATATATTTGTAGCCACTAGCTAGCTCCATGTAATGCACTGCTGCTGATGCACATATGATTTCCCACAAATTATATGAAAAGAGCAAAGTGCATTTGAATTACACAAGTAAACTTAAACATGTCTTAAAATTACATTTTCAATCTAAATCATGAAAGTTTAAGCTTGATTTGAGGCACTAGGCACAAAAGGTTCCACCTACTGCAAATTTTATATTGTATCTGCCTAGTGATATCGCGAATAGTTCACGGCGAATAGTTCCCGGCGAACATAGCTTGTTCGCGTTCGCCGCGGCGGGCGAACATATGCGATGTTCGATCCGCCCCCTATTCGTCATCATTGAGTAAACTTTGACCCTGTATCTCACAGTCTGCAGACACATTCCAGCCAATCAGCAGAAGACACTCCCTCCCAGACCCTCCCAGCACCTGGACAGCAGCCATTTTAGATTCATTCGGAAGCTGCATTGTTAGTGAGAGGAGGGACAGTGTAGCTGCTGGTGATTTTATAGGGAAATTGATAGCTAGGCTAGTGTATTCAGTGTCCACTACAGTCCTGAAGGACTCATCTGATCTCTGCTGTAAGGACAGCACCCCAAAAAGCCCTTTTTAGGGCTAGAACATCTTTTTTTTTTTTTTGCCTGTGAAATTTTGACTGTGAAACATCAGTCTGCTAGTGTAATCTAATTGCAGTTGCCTGCCTGCAGTGCCACCACTCATATCTGTTGTAACAGTAGTGTAAATTTTGTAAAAAAAAACTTTTTTGACTGTGAAACATCAGTCTGCTAGTGTAATCTAATAGCAGTTGCCTGCCTGCCTGCCTGCCAGCGTGTGTGCCAGGCTCACAGCGTATACTGTGCCACCACTAATATCTGTTGTAACAGTAGTGTAAATTTAAAAAAAAAAAACTTTTTTGACTGTGAAACATCAGTCTGCTAGTGTAATCTAATTGCAGTTGCCTTCCTGCCAGCGTGTGTGCCAGGCCCACTTGCTAAGTGCCACCTCTCATATCTGTTGTAACAGTAGTGTAAATTTAAAAAAAAACTACTTTTTTGACTGTGAAACATCAGTCTGCTAGTGTAATCTAATTGCAGTTGCCTGCCTGCCAGCGTGTGTGCCAGGCCCACTTGCTAAGTACCACCACTCATATCTGTTGTAACAGTAGTGTAAATTTTTTTTAAAAAAAGTTTTTTGACTGTGAAACATCAGTCTGCTAGTGTAATCTAATTGCAGTTGCCTGCCTGCCAGTGTGTGTGCCAGGCCCACTTGCCAACTAGTGCCACCACTCATATCTGTTCTAACAGTAGTGTAAATTTGAAGAAAAAAAAAAATTTGACTGTGAAACATCAGTCTGCTAGTGTAATCTAATAGCATGTGTGGAAAGGTGATAACTAAGCGCCAACTATATAACACAACAGACCTCCAGCTCTAATAAATTGGCACCTAGTTGCCAAGGGTGGATATAATTTCTCATATTAGAATTAAAGTTTTATGCGATAGACATTATTTGTTAGATTTTTTTTGTTGTTATTATTAATTGTTCTACAAGCATTTTTAAATTGTTCCAAGTGTTTCAATATATATTTTAAAGTGTAACTTGGATCCATGACTAATTGTTGTATAATTTTAAATGTACCAACTTTTTTATCTTATGTAATCTAATAGCAGTTGCCTGCCTGCCAGCGTGTGTGCCAGGCCCACTTGCCAACTAGTGCCACCACTCATATCTGTTGTAACAGTAGTGTAAATTTAAAAAAAAAAAAACTTTTTTGACTGTGAAACATCAGTCTGCTAGTGTAATCTAATTGCAGTTGCCTGCCTGCCAGTGTGTGTGCCAGGCCCACTTGCCCACAGTGCCACCACTCATATCTGTTGTAACAGTAGTGTAAATTTAAAAAAAAAAAACTTTTTTGACTGTGAAACATCAGTCTGCTAGTGTAATCTAATTGCAGTTGCCTGCCTGCTAGCGTGTGTGCCAGGCCCACTTGCCAACTAGTGCCACCACTCATATCTGTTGTAACAGTAGTGTAAATTTAAAAAAAAATAATCAGTAACTGCTTTAGCATTTGTCAATTTATTAGTAAAATTTCTAGATTCCTTAGTTTCCCTTCTCTTAAACTGAATCAGAACACAATCTTGTCATTATTCTTTCCTAAATGTTAATTTAAACAGTTGGCAAAGACATAAGAGCATAGGAGTATAAATTGTAAATGCCCTAATATATTACAGCAATTTAATTTTCCACTGTTACTTGCACATAGCTATGTGTTTAAACAGTGCAGCATTGCATCACCGGGAGCTAGCTGAACACATCTTGTGAGCCAATGACAAGAGGCATATATTTGTAGCCACTAGCTAGCTCCATGTAATGCACTGCTGCTGATGCACATATGATTTCCCACAAATTATATGAAAAGAGCAAAGTGCATTTGAATTACACAAGTAAACTTAAACATGTCTTAAAATTACATTTTCAATCTAAATCATGAAAGTTTAAGCTTGATTTGAGGCACTAGGCACAAAAGGTTCCACCTACTGCAAATTTTATATTGTATCTGCCTAGTGATATCGCGAATAGTTCACCGGCGAATAGTTCCCGGCGAACATAGCTTGTTAACGTTCGCCGCGGCGGGCGAATATATGCGATGTTCGATCCGCCCCCTATTTGTCATCATTGAGTAAACTTTGACCCTGTATCTCACAGTCTGCAGACACATTCCAGCCAATCAGCAGAAGACACTCCCTCACAGACCCTCCCAGCTCCTGGACAGCAGCCATTTTAGATTCATTCGGAAGCTGCATTGTTAGTGAGAGGAGGGACAGTGTAGCTGCTGGTGATTTTATAGGGAAATTGATAGCTAGGCTAGTGTATTCAGTGTCCACTACAGTCCTGAAGGACTCATCTGATCTCTGCTGTAAGGACAGCACCCCAAAAAGCCCTTTTTAGGGCTAGATCTTTTTTTTTTTTTTTTTTTTTGCCTGTGAAATTTTGACTGTGAAACATCAGTCTGCTAGTGTAATCTAATTGCAGTTGCCTGCCTGCATTGCCACCACTCATATCTGTTGTAACAGTAGTGTAAATTTTGTAAAAAAAAAAACTTTTTTGACTGTAAAACATCAGTCTGCTAGTGTAATCTAATAGCAGTTGCCTGCCTGCCTGCCAGCGTGTGTGCCAGGCTCACAGCGTATACTGTGCCACCACTAATATCTGTTGTAACAGTAGTGTAAATTTAAAAAAAAAAACTTTTTTGACTGTGAAACATCAGTCTGCTAGTGTAATCTAATTGCAGTTGCCTGCCTGCCAGCGTGTGCCAAGCCCACTTGCTAAGTGCCACCTCTCATATCTGTTGTAACAGTAGTGTAAATTTTTTAAAAAACTACTTTTTTGACTGTGAAACATCAGTCTGCTAGTGTAATCTAATTGCAGTTGCCTGCCTGCCAGCGTGTGTGCCAAGCCCACTTGCTAAGTACCACCACTCATATCTGTTGTAACAGTAGTGTAAATTTAAAAAAAAAAAACTTTTTTGACTGTGAAACATCAGTCTGCTAGTGTAATCTAATTGCAGTTGCCTGCCTGCCAGCGTATCTGCCAGGCCCACTTGCCAACTAGTGCCACCACTCATATCTGTTGTAACAGTAGTGTAAATTTAAAAAAAAAAAACTTTTTTGACTGTGAAACATCAGTCTGCTAGTGTAATCTAATAGCATGTGTGGAAAGGTGATAACTAAGTGCCAACTATATAACGCAACAGACCTCCAGCTCTAATAAATTGGCACCTAGTTGCCAAGGGTGGATATAATTTCTCATATTAGAATTAAAGTTTTATGCGATAGACATTATTTGTTAGATTTTTTTTTGTTGTTGTTATTAATTGTTCTACAAGCATTTTTAAATTGTTCCAAGTGTTTCAATATATATTTTAAAGTGTAACTTGGATCCATGACTAATTGTTGTATAATTTTAAATGTACCAACTTTTTTATCTTATGTAATCTAATAGCAGTTGCCTGCCTGCCAGCGTGTGTGCCAGGCCCACTTGCCAACTAGTGCCACCACTCATATCTGTTGTTACAGTAGTGTAAATTTAAAAAAAAAAACTTTTTTGACTGTGAAACATCAGTCTGCTAGTGTAATCTAATTGCAGTTGCCTGCCTGCCAGCGTGTGTGCCAGGCCCACTTGCCCACAGTGCCACCACTCATATCTGTTGTAACAGTAGTGTAAATTTTTTTTAAAAAACTTTTTTGACTGTGAAACATCAGTCTGCTAGTGTAATCAAATTGCAGTTCCCTGCCTGCCAGCGTGTGTGCCAGGCCCACTTGCCAACTAGTGCCACCACTCATATCTGTTGTACCAGTAGTGTAAATTTAAAAAAAAAAACATTTTTTGACTGTGAAACATCAGTCTGCTAGTGTAATCTTATAGCAGTTGCCTGCCTTCCAGCGTGTGTGCCAGGCCCACTTGCCAGCTAGTGCCACCACTCATATCTGTTGTAACAGTAGTGTAAAAAAAATTTTAAAAAAACTTTTTTGACTGTGAAACATCAGTCTGCTAGTGTAATCTAATTGCAGTTGCCTGCTTGCCAGCGTGTGTGCCAGGCCCACTTGCCCACAGTGCCACCACTCATATCTGTTGTAACAGTAGTGTAAATTTTTTAAAAAAAAACTTTTTCGACTGTGAAACATCAGTCTGCTAGTATAATCTAATAGCAGTTGCCTGCCTGCCAGCGTGTGTGCCAGGCCCACTTGCCAACTAGTGCCACCACTCATATCTGTTGTAACAGTAGTGTAAATTTTTAAAAAATAAACTTTTTTGACTGTGAAACATCAGTCTGCTAGTGTAATCTAATTGCAGTTGCCTGCCTGCCAGCGTGTGTGCCAGGCCCACTTGCCAACTAGTGCCACCACTCATATCTGTTGTAACAGTAGTGTAAATTTTAAAAAAAAAAACTTTTTTGACTGTGAAACATCAGTCTGCTAGTGTAATCTAATAGCAGTTGCCTGCCTGCCAACGTGTGTGCCAGGCCCACTTGCCAACTAGTGCCACAACTCATATCTGTTGTAACAGTAGTGTAAATTTAAAAAAAAAAAAAAACCTTTTTGACTGTGAAACATCAGTCTGCTAGTGTAATCTAATAGCAGTTGCCTGCCTGCCAGATTGTGTGCCAGGCCCACTTTCCAACTAGTGCCAACACTCATATCTGTTGTAACAGTAGTGTACATTTTTTAAAAAAAAAACTTTTTTGACTGTGAAACATCAGTCTGCTAGTGTAATCTAATTGCAGTTGCCTGCCTGCCAGCGTGTGTGCCAGTCCCACTTGCCAACTAGTGCCACCACTCATATCTGTTGTAAGAGTAGTGTAAAAAAAAAATTAAAAACATTTTTGACTGTGAAACATCAGTCTGCTAGTGTAATCTAATTGCAGTTGCCTGCCTGCCAGCGTGTGTGCCAGGCCCACTTGCCAACTAGTGCCACCACACATATCTGTTGTAACAGTAGTGTAAATTTTTAAAAAAAAAATGTGACTGTGAAACGTCAGTCTGCTAGTGTAATCTAATTGCAGTTGCCTGCCTGCCAGCGTGTGTGCCAGGCCCACTTGCCAACTAGTGCCACCACTCATATCTGTTGTAACAGTAGTGTACATTTTTAAAAAAAAAAACTTTTTTGACTGTGAAACATCAGTCTGCTAGTGTAATCTAATTGCAGTTGCCTGCCTGCCAGCGTGTGTGCCAGGCCCACTTGCCAACTAGTGCCACCACTCATATCTGTTGTAACAGTAGTGTAAATTAAAAAAAAAAAATTTGACTGTGAAACATAAGTCTGCTAGTGTAATCTAATTGCAGTTGCCTGCCTGCCAGCATGTGTGCCAGGCCCACTTGCCCACAGTGCCACCACTCATATCTGTTGTAACAGTAGTGTAAGTTTTTAAAAAAAAAACTTTTTTGACTGTGAAACATCAGTCTGCTAGTGTAATCTAATTGCAGTTGCCTGCCTGCCAGCGTGTGTGCCAGGCCCACTTGCCAACTAATTTGAAGTAGGAGGACCGACCAAGCATCTTTTTCCATCTCCCGGTTCCTAAAATCCATGCCATATACACATCCCCTGATAGGGGAAACCGCAGTGGAAGGTACCCAGCCGAAATTTCTTTGCACAAAAGGCAATCCCCAACCTGTACTCGATTGTGCAAAAGGAAATAACCTTACCATGGGTCCCAGACCGCACGTCTTGTAATTCTCTGTCTGGGAAATTATATATCTATCAAATCTATCTATTTATCTATCAAATCTATCTATCTAACTATCTATTGTATCTATCAAATGTATATTGCATCTATTGATCTATGTAATCTATGTATCTATCAAATCTATCTATCTCGTGGCCGGATTGTTTTGTGACAGCCACTTGTGTTTCGGCCAAATGTCCGTAGGCCAAATGTCCGTCGGCTAAAAGTCCGGCCACGATTGCACGCGCAGTGCCCCAAATTTGAAGTAGGAGGACCGACCAAGTATCTTTTTCCATCTCCCGGTTCCTAAAATCCATGCCATATACACGTCCCCTGGCGCCGCAACTGCCTCTGGGAACCTTACCATGGGTGTCAGACCGCATGTCTTGTAATTCTCTGTCTGGGAAATTATATATCTATCAAATCTATCTATTTATCTATCAAATCGATCTATCTATCTATTGTATCTATCAAATGTATATTGCATCTATTGATCTATCTATCTAATCTATGTATCTATGTATCTATCAAATCTCTCTATCTCGTGATTGTGCAAATGGACTGTTTGCGGTTGTTTGCGGTGTGTTAAACGGGGAGTTTGGTCTGTCACTGTGAAGCAGGCGTAACCCTTACACTACCTGATCGATACAACATCATACCTGATGTTTTAAAGCACATTATTCCAAACAATTTAGGAATGTTAGGTGATTTATGCCCTTTATGGCTTAAAACCAGACTCTGCATCAACTATGTAATTTTCCGTGGGAGTTTTGCCATGGATCCCCCTCCGGCATGCCACAGTCCAGGTGTTAGTCCCCTTGAAACAACTTTTCCATCACTATTGTGGCCAGAAAGAGTCCCTGTGAGTTTTAAAATTCGCCTGCCTATTGAAGTCAATGGCGGTTCGCCCGGTTCGCCCATTCGCATTTGAGTCCGCCGTTCACGAACGAAAATTTTAAATTTGCGACATCACTATATCTGCCTTGTTTATTTTTCTAACATTTCAGTAGTTTATTATTCCTGAAAGGAATACAACACAGAGAAAAGTGTGATACCACAGTTTCGCCAGAAACCCCAGTGCATTCAAGTTTAACTTATTAAAGGCACAGTAAACACCAAAATGTTACTGTTTAAAAAAATAGATAATCCCTTTATTTACCATTCCCCAGTTTTGCATAACCAATACTGTTATATTAATATACGTTTTACTTCTGTAATTACCTTGTATCTAATCTTCTGCAGACTGCCTCCTAATCTCAGATCTTTTGACAGACTTGCATTTCAGGCAATTAGTGCTGACTCTTAAATAACTCCACAGGAGTGAGCACTGTGTTATCTAAATGACACACATGAACTAACGCTCTCTAGCTGTGAAAAAATGTCAAATGCATTCAGATAAGAGGCGGCCTTCAAGGGTTTAGAAATTAGCATATGAGCTTTAAACTAAGAATATCAAAAAACAAAGCAAATTTGTTGATAAAAGTAAATTGGAAAGCTGTTTAAAATGATGTGCCCTATCTGAATCCTGAAAGTTTAATTTGGACTTTACTGTCCCTTTAATGCCAGATTTTTACACTTACCCACGCATTAAGAGAAAAAAAGTGTATGTAAATATATATTGTATTATTGTTTATCTACATTAATATTATATTGTTTAAAGGGACAGTTTACACCAGAATTGTTATTGTTTTAAAAGATAGCTAATCCCTTTATTATCCATTTCCTAGTTTTGCATAATCAACACAGTTATATTAATACACTTTTTACCTCTGTAATTACCTTGTATCTAAGCCTCTGCAAACTGCCCCCTTATTTCCGTTCTTTTGACAGACTTGCATTTTAGCCAATCAGTGCTGACTCCTAGGTAACTCAACATGTGTGTGCACAGTGTTATCTATATGACACACATGAACTAGCACCCTCTAGTGGTGAAAAACTGTTAAAATGCATTCAGATAAGTGGCAGCCTTCAAGGTCTAAGAAATTAGCATATAAACCTCCTAGGTTTATCTTTCATCTAAGAATGTCAAGAGAACAAAGCAAAATTGGAGATACAAGTAAATTGGAAAGTTGTTTAAAATTACATGCCCTATCTGAATCATGAACGTTTATTTTGGGCTGTCCCTTTAAAACATTAAAGACATTTTCTTTGCTTTCCACCTCTCATCACTTTCACTGCTGTAGTATATTTTGAATTAACCTGAAACAGCAACATACAGACACCTCAGACTATGTAATAAATAAACTACCTTGAGAAATGAGTTGCACACAATATATTTCTTAGCAGTCATATTAATGGCCGAGTATATAGCATTACTATGAAAAATAAATAGTTTTTTCCTCAATGCAGCACATGCTTTACTATAAGGAACTAGTGATAACAGTGCATGAAAAGGGAAGAGGAAATCTGAGTCTGCTGATGCTGTATAATCAACTAAGTAATATATATGACAGGTTAAGTGGGGGAAAAAATTCTTCAGTTCTCATGCCGTTGTTGTTTTATTTTTATTTTAACAGGATAGATCTGCACACTTTAATGACTGTTTTAAAAATTAAATTTTCAATTTGTTTCTCTCAAGATATCATCTACTAATGTAGGTTAAAGGAACAGTAAAGTCAAATTTAAACATTTGTGATTTATAAAGAATGTACAATTATAAACAAATGTCCAATTTACTTCTATTATAAAATTTGTTTGGTGCTCTTTGTTTTCATTTATTGAAGAAGAATAAATTATGCGGAGAGATTACATATGCGGCGTCGGGCACAAAACCCAGCGTCGCCATTTTTTTGCAAAATCTACCGATCACATATATGGTGCCGCATACAAGTTACGCGTATATTTCACACGTCGCCTGCAGTTTTTGCTCCCATAAACTAACATTGAACCGGCATCGTGAGTCGGTATCACATATTCAGTGCAAGAACTTACACGTGCAGAATGGAGAAACTTTACTCCATATTCACCTCGCCACACATAGGCAGGCGCAGCAAGCCTTGCGCCGAGTATAAAACTACCGTAACTCTCTGAAAGCCTGTACAAACACCTAACGCATGCGCATCTACCTCTAAACAGCTAACTAATAAAAGTATTAACCCCTAATCCGCCAACCCCCACATCCAAAGTACCTGATTACACTATAAACCTCTAATCCACCAAGCCCCCACAATGCAAACAACTAATTAACCCCTAAACCGCCAACCCCCCAAAACCCAAAGTATTAATCTAATAACTATGCCCCCTACCATAACACTATCTAAGTTAAGTTAAAAGACTATCGGCTAGATTTGGAGTTTTGTCGGTAACGACCCGAAAAACTAACGCCGGCTTTTTTCTGGCCGCACCATAAAAACAACTCTGGTATTGAGAGTCCACATAAAGGCTGCGTTAGGCTCCAAAAAAGGAGCGTAGAGCATTTTTAACGCAGCTTCAACTCTTGATACCAGAGTTGCTTACGCAAGCGGCCAGCCTCAAAAACGTGCTTGTGCACGATTCCCCCATAGGATACAATGGGGCTGTTTGAGCTGAAAAAAAACCTAACACCTGCAAAAAAGTTGCGTTCAGCTCTTAACGCAGCCCCATTGTTTGCTATGCGGAAACACTTCCTACGTCTGCACCTAACACCCTAACATGTACCCCGAGTCTAAACACCCCTAACCTTACACTTATTAACCCCTAATCTGCCGCCCCCGCTATCGCTGACACCTGCATTTTATTTTTAACCCCTAATCTGCCGCTCCGTAAACCGCCGCTACTTACATTATACTTATGTACCCCTAATCTGCTGCCCCTAACACCGCCGACCCCTATATTATATTTATTAACCCCTAATCTGCTGCCCACAACGTCGCCCCCACCTGCCTACACTTATTAACCCCTAATCTGCCGAGCGGACCGCACCGCTACTATAATAAAGTTATTAACCCCTAATCCGCCTCACTAACCCTATAATAAATAGTGTTAACCCCTAATCTGCCCTCCCTAACATCGCTGACACCTAACTTCAATTATTAACCCCTAATCTGACGACCGGAGCTCACCGCTATTCTAATAAATGTATTAACCCCTAAAGCTAAGTCTAACCCTAACACTAACACCCCCCTAAGTTAAATATAATTTAAATCTAACTAAATAAATTAACTCTTATTAAATAAATTATTCCTATTTAAAGCTAAATACTTACCTGTAAAATAAATCCTAATATAGCTACAATATAAATTATAATTATATTATAGCTATTTTAGGATTAATATTTATTTTACAGGTAACTTTGTATTTATTTTAACCAGGTACAATAGCTATTAAATAGTTAAGAACTATTTAATAGCTAAAATAGTTAAAATAATTACAAAATTACCTGTAAAATAAATCCTAACCTAAGTTACAATTAAACCTAACACTACACTATCAATAAATTAATTAAATAAACTACCTACAATTACCTACAATTAACCTAACACTACACTATCAATAAATTAATTAAATACAATTCCTACAAATAAATACAATTAAATAAACTAGCTAAAGTACAAAAAATAAAAAAGAACTAAGTTACAAATAATAAAAAAACATTTGCAAACATAATAAAAATATTACAACAATTTTAAACTAATTACACCTACTCTAAGCCCCCTAATAAAATAACAAAGCCCCCCAAAATAAAAAAATGCCCTACCCTATTCTAAATTACTAAAGTTCAAAGCTCTTTTACCTTACCAGCCCTGAACAGGGCCCTTTGCGGGGCATGCCCCAAAGAATTCAGCTCTTTTGCCTGTAAAAAAAAAAACATACAATACCCCCCCCCAACATTACAACCCACCACCCACATACCCCTAATCTAACCCAAACCCCCTTAAATAAACCTAACACTAAGCCCCTGAAGATCTTCCTACCTTATCTTCACCCTGCCAGGTTCACCGATCCGTCCTGAAGAGCTCCTCCGATGTCCTGATCCAAGCCCAAGCGGGGGGCTGAAGAGGTCCATGATCCAGCTGAAGTCTTCATCCAAGCGGGAGCTGAAGAGGTCCATGATCCGGATGAAGTCTTCATCCAAGCGGGAGCTGAAGAGGTCCATGATCCGGATGAAGTCTTCTATTAACGGCATCTTCAATCTTCTTTCTTCCGGATCCATCTTGCAGACCTCCGACGCGGAACATCCTCTTCTCCCGACGCCTACTAGCCGAATGACGGTTCCTTTAAGGGATGTCATCCAAGATGGCGTCCCTCGAATTCCGATTGGCTGATAGGATCAGCCAATCAGATTGAGCTCGCATTCTATTGGCTGTTCCGATCAGCCAATAGAATGCGAGCTCAATCTGATTGGCTGATTGGATCAGCCAATCGGATTGAACTTGATTCTGATTGGCTGATTCCATCAGCCAATCAGAATATTCCTACCTTAATTCCGATTGGCTGATAGAATCCTATCAGCCAATCGGAATTCGAGGGACGCCATCTTGGATGACGTCCCTTAAAGGAACCGTCATTCGGCTAGTAGGCGTCGGGAGAAGAGGATGTTCCGCGTCGGAGGTCTGCAAGATGGATCCGGAAGAAAGAAGATGCCGTTGATAGAAGACTTCATCCGGATCATGGACCTCTTCAGCTCCCGCTTGGATGATGTCAGGTTTCACCTTACTTACCTGCAGTTCTGCCTAAATCTCCACCCACAAACCCTTTATATCCTGTTCACGCCCTGTTCCTAGTGCTTAGTAATTTTGTGTATTGTTAGAGATAGCACCTTGCACTCTAAGCTCCAACTTCCAGTGGATTATTCCAATTCCAAAGCATCAGTGAATTTCCAATCACTACCAGCAACAAATCTTATTACCTTTTGATATATTTGACAATTCCTAAAGAGACTTTTTCTCAATCAAGTTGCATCAATCTAATCAGCCTGACCGCTGCACCGTTACATCTCAAACAGATTATTCAATCTCTCTCCGCAAGTTTCTACACAACAGTTGTTTCAAAAACAATACCTCCAAGGACGCTCAAGTTTCCTTCTGTTTAAAACTTACCAACTTGTAACAATCTCAAGTCTTCCTCTGGTCCTGCATACATGCTAACGGCGTCCTGTGCCGAATACTGCAGAGATACGGTGACGTCACCCGCCGCTTCCTTCCAGCGTGATACACACCTCTCCAGCCTGTCAGTCCTTGATCGCGTGTAGCGATACAGAGCCTCAAACAAGTTACCGCATTTCCAACTTAAGGTAACACTTCTCCTTCAAACTCAAGCGTTTGCAGTACGAAAAGGGCTGCTTGTGAGTGTAAGACTTTGCCACTCTCATTACTCTGAACTTTGCAACTCTGTAGTTATAAATTTATACTTTTCAGCTTTATTGCTCTCTGCATTAACTCTTCACTTGCTAATTACAGCAACTATCAGCACCATTGTTTTTTGCTATATTACAAGTGGAACAAAACAATAATTTAAGGTTTACAATTGTGATCTGATTAACATCAGGAAAAACTAAAAGGTTTTTACAACTCCTTTTACAAACGTGACATAATTACTAAGCCACAATGACATCAGATCCTGTAGACCTCCCACAATTTGTGTATGCCTTATCGCAGAGAGTGGATCAAATGGGACAATCTTTAAGGGATCTAGAAGTGGAAAACCAGTCCTTGAGAAGGATTATCAGGGATTCTATCAATACTAAACCACAACAACCGGATCCTATCCCTGAGCCTATAGTGTCCTTACCCGAACCATTCTCTGGCAATAGAAAGGTTTACCGACAATTTAAGAATGCCTGCCTATTACTTTTTACTCTAAAGCCAAAGACTTACTGTACAGAGAGAGTGAAAGTCCTTACTATAATCTCATTCTTAAGAGGGGAGCCAAGGGTTTGGGCATACTCTTTTTTTGAAACTAATCAGCCTATTTTGGGATCCCTTGATGAATTTTTGAATCAAATGGATGAACTTTATTTAGATATTGATTCACAACTCACAGCAGAAACTGCGATGCGCGCCCTGAAGAAAGGGAAGCGTATTGTTGAAGAATATATTGCTGAGTTCAAGCAATTTTCACGAGATTCTCAATGGAACCCAATAGCATTACGCAATCAGTTTAGATTAGGACTTGCTGATAATATTAAGGACGAGTTAGCTCGTACTGACTTGCCAAAGTCCCTAGACTCATTAATGCGATTGGTTATACAAATAGACCGGCGTCTACGTGAGAGAAGGTCTGAAAGATTCCACACTGAGCATATTCCAAAACCTCAGACCTATGTTGCTCCTTCATCCACCACTAGATCTGTATCTGAACCAATAGATAGGTCTAGCCAGGGGCCCTCTCACCCCCGAAGAAAGGTCAAGACGCAGACAAAATCTACTTTGCATGTACTGTGCAAATCCTTCCCACTCCGTGAAGGACTGTCCTTTACTTCAAAAGACGAAGAAACGTAAGTCCTTTGCACTCTCTGCTGGTCATCACTTGCATAGTCCAAACACTTATTGCATTCTGTCTGTCTCTTTACAGTGGGATCAACGCCATCTGCAGTCTAGTGCCATTCTTGATACCGGAGTTTATGGGAACTTTATCAATATTGCCATTGTAAATACAAATAAAATACCCTGTGTGTTGAAGCAGAATCCAGTTGCCATTCGTGTTATTGATGGTACATCTATAGCAAGTGGTCCTATCACTCATCAAACTATTCCTATTTTGCTTGTAACATCCTGTGGTCACTCTGAGTACATTGAATTTGATGTATTACCTTCCCCACTATTCCCCATCGTCTTAGGTATCTCTTGGTTCAAAAAACATCAACCTACTGTAGATTGGCAATCCCTTCAGGTTTCTTTTAAGTCATCATATTGTAAACATTCTTGTTTCTCCACACAGGCTCTCCTGGAAACTACTGCCCCTGAACAACACATCCCATTTGAATATCAAGATTTTGCTGACGTTTTCAGTAAAGTAGAGGCTGAATCGTTACCTCCACATCGGGATTATGATTGTCCCATCGACATTAAACCAGGGTCTACTATTCCCTATGGTCGTCTTTACCCCTTATCCGCTCCAGAGCTTGAACATCTTAAAGGATATCTAGAAGAAAACCTTCGCAAAGGCTTCATACGACCCTCTACCTCCCCTGCGGGAGCTGCAATGTTCTTTGTGAAGAACAAGGATGGTTCCCTTCGACCTATCATCGACTATAGAGATCTGAATCAACGAACAATAAAAAAACGGTACCCTCTCCCCCTCATTCCGGAATTAATAGAGCATCTCCGGGAGGCTAAGATTTTCACGAAGCTGGATCTTCGAGGTGCATACAACCTCATAAGAATACGTGAGGGGGATGAGTGGTTAACCGCTTTCCGTACCAGGTACGGGTTATTTGAATACCTCGTCATGCCTTTTGGGCTCTGCAATGCCCCTGGAACATTTCAACACTTTATCAATAACATATTCAGAGATCTGTTGGATGTTTATATCGTCATTTATCTCGATGACATTCTCATCTACTCAAAAACCTATGATGACCATATTTCCCATGTCAGAGAAGTGTTGACCAGATTGAGAACACACCGTTTGTATGCAAAACTCGAGAAATGCCAATTTCACACCAACAGCATTTCATTTCTGGGATATAACATAAGCCCTCTAGGTATAAGCATGCAAGATGATAAAGTACAGACTGTCAGAAATTGGCCTTATCCAAAGACCAGAAAGGATCTTCAAAGATTTCTTGGATTTGCCAATTACTACAGGAAGTTTGTGAAAAATTTCTCTAAATTGGCAAAACCATTAACGAAACTCACTAGCTCTACAATCCGATTTTCTTGGAATACTGAGGCTGCTCAAGCTTTTGACCTCCTAAAATCCATGGTCACTTCGGCTCCAATACTTCGGTTCCCTGACCCGTCCCTTCAATACATCATGGAGGTAGATTCTTCCGATTTCGCCTTGGGAGTGATTCTTTCACAAAAATCTTCTCATACAGAGCCATTGCATCCAATAGCTTTCTTTTCTAAGGTACTCAATTCATCGGAGATTAATTACCCTATTGGGGAAAAGGAGCTTTTGGCAATAAAAAGGGCATTGGAGCATTGGAGGCATCTGCTTGAAGGAACTGCTCTCCCCATAATCATATACACAGATCATAAAAATTTGGAGTTTTTACAAACAAACAAAACATTGTCTTCCAGACAGGTTCGATGGAGCTTGTTCTTCACGAGATTTAATTTCCACATTATCTATAGACCTTCCAGTAGAAACGGCAAGGCAGATGCACTCTCAAGGAAAGATGAAAGACCTGCTCAGACTGATCAAGTAACTTCCATGATTCCATCCAACAAATTCATTGGATTGACACCTTATCTCCTGAAAGCCTTGAAAGATTCTCTTCAGTCAGATCCTGATCTTCCTCAACAGGTTCTAGATTCTAAAGCAGACGGTCTTCTCTATTACAAGGACAGAATTTTTGTTCCAAAAACTTTAAGGGACATCATTCTACAATTACATCATGATACCCCTCTTGCAGGACATCCTGGTTATACAAAGACCTTAGAGAATATCTCAAGACTCTATTGGTGGCCAAATATGTCACAAACAGTCAAAACCTTCATCAACTCCTGCTCCATTTGTGCCACCTCTAAATCTTCAAGACAACGTCCTTATGGTTTTCTCATGCCTCTTCCTGTTCCACCTCAGCCGTGGCATCATGTGTCAATTGACTTCATTGTTGACCTACCTGTTTCTAATAAGATGAACACCATTTTCGTCGTTGTGGACTTGCTAACCAAGATGGCACATTTTATTCCCTTCAACAAATTACCTACTTCAGCAGAAACTGCTCAGCTGTTCATAGATAATATTGTGCGATTACACGGTCTTCCAAAAATCATAACCTCAGACCGTGGCACTCAGTTTACCTCCCGATTTTGGAAGGCTCTATGTTCACTTCTACAACTGGACCACCGATTTTCAACCTCTTTTCATCCTCAAATGAATGGTCAAGTAGAACGTGTAAATCAATGGCTAGAACAGTATATACGCTGTTTTTGTTCCTACCAACAAACTGAGTGGTGTTCTTATCTATCCATGGCTGAATTCACCTTTAATAATTCCATCACTACCTCCACGAAGATGTCACCTTTCCTGGCAAATTACGGGTTTCATCCTCATTCCTACCCAGTCCCTGACTTCGCTAATATCACTTCCACTGATTGTCCTCATGCTAATGATTTCTCAGCAAAGATCCGTCAAACTTTCAAGGTCCTACAGAATAACATTCTAAATTCCCAAGAACAACAAAAACGCTATTATAACTTGAGGCATTGACCAGCACCTGCCTATGCAGTGGGTGATTTAGTCTGGTTGTCCACCAAAAACCTTAAACTTAAAGTACCAAGTAAAAAACTTGCCGGATTGTTTATAGGTCCTTTTCCGATAACTAAGATTGTGAACCCTAATGCAGTCACTATACAGCTACCAGACACCTTAAAAGTCCATCCGACTTTCCATGTTTCCCTTCTGAAGCCATATGTCACTACGAGGAGTTCCACCTCTGTCCTTCCGCCTACTACTGTATCACAGTTAGATGAATATGAAGTGGATTCTCTCATTGACTCTCGGATTCGTGATGGTCAACTGGAGTATCTCGTTCGCTGGGTCGGATACTCCTCGGATGAAGATTCCTGGGAACCCTCTTGTAACATACATGCTCCAAGGAAGTTGTCGATTTTTCATCGGAGACATCCAGACCGTCCTGGTCCTTGACGTTCTATTCTGTCTCTTGGGGAGGGGGAGATGTCAGGTTTCACCTTACTTACCTGCAGTTCTGCCTAAATCTCCACCCACAAACCCTTTATATCCTGTTCACGCCCTGTTCCTAGTGCTTAGTAATTTTGTGTATTGTTAGAGATAGCACCTTGCACTCTAAGCTCCAACTTCCAGTGGATTATTCCAATTCCAAAGCATCAGTGAATTTCCAATCACTACCAGCAACAAATCTTATTACCTTTTGATATATTTGACAATTCCTAAAGAGACTTTTTCTCAATCAAGTTGCATCAATCTAATCAGCCTGACCGCTGCACCGTTACATCTCAAACAGATTATTCAATCTCTCTCCGCAAGTTTCTACACAACAGTTGTTTCAAAAACAATACCTCCAAGGACGCTCAAGTTTCCTTCTGTTTAAAACTTACCAACTTGTAACAATCTCAAGTCTTCCTCTGGTCCTGCATACACGCTAACGGCGTCCTGTGCCGAATACTGCAGAGATACGGTGACATCACCCGCCGCTTCCTTCCAGCGTGATACACACCTCTCCAGCCTGTCAGTCCTTGATCGCGTGTAGCAATACAGAGCCTCAAACAAGTTACCGCATTTCCAACTTAAGGTAACACTTCTCCTTCAAACTCAAGCGTTTGCAGTACGAAAAGGGCTGCTTGTGAGTGTAAGACTTTGCCACTCTCATTACTCTGAACTTTGCAACTCTGTAGTTATAAAGTTATACTTTTCAGCTTTATTGCTCTCTGCATTAACTCTTCACTTGCTAATTACAGCAACTATCAGCACCATTGTTTTTTGCTATATTACAAGTGGAACAAAACAATAATTTAAGGTTTACAATTGTGATCTGATTAACATCAGGAAAAACTAAAAGGTTTTTACAACTCCTTTTACAAACGTGACAGATGAAGACTTCAGCCGGATCATGGACCTCTTCAGCCCCCCGCTTGGGCTTGGATCAGGACATCGGAGGAGCTCTTCAGGACGGATCGGTGAACCTGGCAGGGTGAAGATAAGGTAGGAAGATCTTCAGGGGCTTAGTGTTAGGTTTATTTAAGGGGGGTTTGGGTTAGATTAGGGGTATGTGGGTGGTGGGTTGTAATGTTGGGGGGGGTATTGTATGGTTATTTTTTACAGGCAAAAGAGCTGAATTCTTTGGGGCATGCCCCGCAAAGGGCCCTGTTCGGGGCTGGTAAGGTAAAAGAGCTTTGAACTTTAGTAATTTAGAATAGGGTAGGGCATTTTTTTATTTTGGGGGGCTTTGTTATTTTATTAGGGGGCTTAGAGTAGGTGTAATTAGTTTAAAATTGTTGTAATATTTTTATTATGTTTGTAAATATTTTTTTATTTTTTGTAACTTAGTTCTTTTTTATTTTTTGTACTTTAGCTAGTTTATTTAATTGTATTTATTTGTAGGAATTGTATTTAATTAATTTATTGATAGTGTAGTGTTAGGTTAATTGTAGGTAATTGTAGGTAGTTTATTTAATTAATTTATTGATAGTGTAGTGTTAGGTTTAATTGTAACTTAGGTTAGGATTTATTTTACAGGTAATTTTGTAATTATTTTAACTAGGTAGCTATTAAATAGTTATTAACTATTTAATAGCTATTGTACCTGGTTAAAATAAATACAAAGTTACCTGTAAAATAAATATAAATCCTAAAATAGCTATAATATAATTATAATTTATATTGTAGCTATATTAGGATTTATTTTACAGGTAAGTATTTATCTTTAAATAGGAATAATTTATTTAATAAGAGTTAATTAATTTCGTTAGATGTAAATTATATTTAACTTAGGGGGGTGTTAGTGTTAGGGTTAGACTTAGCTTTAGGGGTTAATACATTTATTAGAATAGCGGTGAGCTCCGGTCGGCAGATTAGGGGTTAATAAGTGTAGGCAGGTGGAGGCGACATTGTGGGGGGCAGATTAGGGGTTAATAAATATAATATAGGGGTCGGCGGTGTTAGGGGCAGCAGATTAGGGGTACATAAGGATAACGTAGGTGGCGGCGCTTTGCGGTCGGCAGATTAGGGGTTAATAAGTGTAGGTAGGTGGAGGCGACGTTGTGGGGGGCAGGTTAGGGGTTAATAAATATAACATAGGGGTCGGCGGTGTTAGGGGCAGCAGATTAGGGGTACATAAGTATAACGTAGGTGGCGGTCGGCAGATTAGGGGTTAAAAATTTTTTATTGAGTGTCGGCGATGTGGGGGGGCCTCGGTTTAGGGGTACATAGGTAGTTTATGGGTGTTAGTGTACTTTAGAGTACAGTAGTTAAGAGCTTTATAAACCGGCGTTAGCCCAGAAAGCTCTTAACTACTGACTTTTTTCCTGCGGCTGGAGTTTTGTCGTTAGATGTCTAACGCTCACTTCAGACACGACTCTAAATACCGGAGTTAGAAAGATCCCATTGAAAAGATAGGATACGCAATTGACTTAAGGGGATCTGCGGTATGGAAAAGTCGCGGCTGAAAAGTGAGCGTTAGACCCTTTTTTGAGTGACTCCAAATACCGGAGGTAGCCTAAAACCAGCGTTAGGAGCCTCTAACGCTGGTTTTCACGGCTAACGCCAAACTCCAAATCTAGGCCTAACTACCTTAAAAATTAATTAAAACTTACCAAAAATAAAAAATCCTAACTTTACATTAAAATAAAAAATCCTAACATTACAGTAAAAAAAATAAAACCTGATTACAGTAAAATAAAAAAACTATGATTACATTAAAATAAAAAAAGCTAACATTATGAAAAATTAAAAAAAGTTAAGGTTACAGAAAATAACAAACTAAATTATCCAAAATAAAAAAAGTTATTACTAATCTAATACCCCCTTAAAAACAAAAAAGCCACCCCAAAATAAAAAAAAAACTAATCTAACAATAAACTACCATCTACCAATAACCCTTAATAGGGCCTCTTGTGGGGCATTTTTTAATTACACAAAATAAAAAACACTATGTACCTTAAAAATTAATTCAAAATTACCAAAAATAAAAAATCCTAACTTTACATTAAAATAAAAAATCCTAACATTACAGTAAAAAAATAAAACCTGATTACAGTACAATTAAAAAAAACATAATTTATGTAGGAACTTAACTGATAAATTCATTTCTTTTATATTAGCAAGAGTCCATGAGCTAGTGACGTATGGGATATACATTCCTACCAGGAGGGGCAAAGTTTCCCAAACCTCAAAATGCCTATAAATACACCCCTCACCACACCCACAAATCAGTTTAACGAACAGCCAAGAAGTGGGGTGATAAGAAAAAAGTGCGAAAGCATAAAAAATAAGGAATTGGAATAATTGTGCTTTATACAAAAAAATCATAACCACCACAAAAAAAAGGGTGGGCCTCATGGACTCTTGCTAATATGAAAGAAATGAATTTATCAGGTAAGTTCCTACATAAATTATGTTTTCTTTCATGTAATTAGCAAGAGTCCATGAGCTAGTGACGTATGGGATAATAAATACCCAAGATGTGGAACTTCCACGCAAGAGTCACTAGAGAGGGAGGGATAAAATAAAGACAGCCAATTCCGCTGAAAAAATAATCCACAACCCAAAATAAAGTTTTAATCTTACTTACCCCAGGACACTCATCTACATGTAGTAGAAAGCCAAACCAGTACTGAAACGAGAATCAGTAGAGGTAATGGTATATATAAGAGTATATCGTCGATCTGAAAAGGGAGGTAAGAGATGAATCTCTACGACCGATAACAGAGAACCTATGAAATAGATCCCATAGAAGGGACCATTGAATTCAAATAGGCAATACTCTCTTCACATCCCTCTGACATTCACTGCACACTGAGAGGAAAACCGGGCTCCAGCCAGCTGCGAAGCGCATATCAACGTAGAATCTAGCACAAACTTACTTCACCACCTCCACGGGAGGCAAAGTTTGTAAAACTGATTTGTGGGTGTGGTGAGGGGTGTATTTATAGGCATTTTGAGGTTTGGGAAACTTTGCCCCTCCTGGTAGGAATGTATATCCCATACGTCACTAGCTCATGGACTCTTGCTAATTACATGAAAGAAAACTAAAATTACATTAAAATAAAAAAGCTAACATTACAAAAAATAAAAAAGCCCTGTTAATTTCTGATACTTTATTGGTCGCACTCAGACACTCTATAATTGCATTGCACTCAAATACAAGGTATACTGTAATTTGTAGTTCAGATACAGGTAATACTCCAAACAATGTAACAGTGTAAGTGCAAATTTGCTCGTATGTAAAGAAACTCTGATCCACTTATAAGTAGAGACAGGAAGTAATACATGTTTAAAAGAACCAAGTGTTTTACTGTGTGTAAGTCCCTGACGAAGTGCCTCCGGGCAGGAAACGCTCCCTCCCGAGCTTGTATGTACCTGGGCTTCACCTTGACTTTCAATAAAGTCGGCCTTTATTTGCAATTATTGCGGCTGTTTGTGCTTTCCTTGTAGCGGATTCTCTTATCAGTACAAAAAATAAAAAACTAAATTATCCAAAACAAAAAAGTTGTTCCTAATCGAATACCCCCTTAAAAACAAAAAAGTCACCCCAAAATAAAAAAAAAAACCTAATCTAACAATAAACTACCAATAGCCCTTAAAAGGGCCTTTGTAGGGCATTGCCCTAATGGTAACAGCTCTTTTTGGAAAATAAATACAAAGTATCCCCTAACAGTACAACCCCCCACCCACCCAACCCCCCAAAATAAAAAAGCTAACTTAAAAAAACTAATCTACCCATTGCCCCTAAGGGGGCATTTGTATGGGCATTGCTCTTAAAAGGGAAATCAGCTCTTTTACTGACCATGAAAATAAAAAAAAAACTAATCTAAAAAAAAAAACAACCCAAAAAAACAAACAAAACTAACACTAACCCCGAAAATTGGTACTCAACATTAATGAAGTCCGGACATCCATCTTCTTCCAGGCGGCGAAGGTCTTCTTCCAGCACAGCACCATCTTCCATCTTCATCCTGGTGGTGCGGTCATCCGACATGGAGGTCCTCTTCATGCAATCGTCCGCTGCACACTGAAGATTGAATGGAAGGTACCCCTTTAATATTGGGGTACCTTGCATTCCTATTGGCTGAAAATTTCAAATCAGTCAATAGGATGAGAGCTGCTTACATTCTATTGGCTGTTCAAATTAGCCAATAGGATGTAAGCAGCTCTCATCATATTGGCTGATTTGAACAGCCAAAGCAAATGCAAGGTACCCCAATATAAAAGGGGTACCTTCCATTCAATCTTCAGTTTGCGGCTGACGATCGCATGAAGAGGAGCTCCATGTTGGATGACCACGCGGCCTCCGCGCCACTGGGATGAAGGAAGAAGACCTTCACCGCCTGAAAGAAGACCTTGGCCGCCTGGAAGAAGATGGATGTCCTGACTTCATCAATGGTGAGTACCAATTTCGGGGTTAGTGTTAGTTAGTTGTTTTTTTGGGGGGGGGGGGTTTAGATTAGTTTTTTTTTTTAAATTCATGGGCAGTAAAAGAGCTGATTTCCCTTTTTTGCACACATTTCGGAACCTCGCCAGTTTATCCAACTTACGGCAGTATAGCATCTACCAGTGCAGTTTATATGATTCACCCGATGTGTGAGGTGAACTTACGGGCGACGGGGGTTTCAGCAGGTACGCTAAAAATTAACTCCACATATGTAATCTCGCCCTAGGTAAGCTGACAGGAGCATGCACGTGTCTTTAGCAGTCTATGGCAGCAGTGTTTACAATTATGTACAACATTGCTATAAACATTGTTGCAAACACTGCTGCCAGAAGTCTAAAGACACATGCATGCTCTTGAAGTCACTTAAGATTACTCTTTAACAAAGGATATCAAAAGAATTAAGCAAACAGATCAAATAAATAAATTGGAAAGTTGTTTAAAATCCCTTTCTCTATCCAATCCATGTAATTTTGACTTTTACTACCCCTTTAATGAATTTGCTTTCAAACTGTAGTTTTATCATATACAATATACAAATATAAAAATTGGAGAGACATGAAGACACTGTAAAGCACATCATTTGTAAATGAACATAAAAGCTTCTGTTATTAGTATTTGTTTTGTAGAGTACATTTTTGCAGTTTTGCAGTAAATCCCATGAAATGATGGTAAATATTATTTTCTTTTCTTAAAACAAGATAATATGACAATATTAAACATAAAATGAACAGGAAATCAGCGTTGTCTGCAACTAATGAATCGTACCAACCCCCAGCTGGTGCTAGAGACATTAAGAGCTTGATATCCTAGGAATGCAGACATTTCAGATTAGGGAGCACATACTGTAGCCATATCTTCTAAGACCACAGGGGAAAAAAACAGTGCAGCCAAGGATGCTTGTAAAACCCAAAATGTTTCTGACAGAGCATATCATTTTAAACAACATTGCAATGTAATCCTGTTACCTAATTTGCTTTGCTCTTTTGGAATCCTTTGTTGATAAGCATACTTAAGTAGGCTCAAGAGCTGGGAGTAAGCTGTTTATTGGCGGCTGCACATACATACCTCTTGCCATAGGTTTATATATGTGTTCAGTTAGCTCCAAGTATCACATTGCTGCTTCTTCAATAACGGATACCAAAAGAATAAAGCAACATGGATAATAGAAGTAAATTAGAAAGTTGTTTAAGATGGTATGCTGTATCTGAGGCATGAAAGAAAAAAATGTGTGTTTCATGACCCTTTAAATCAATTTTGCATTGCTCTTATGAAAGCATTTTTTTTTAACTCCCTTTAAAAGGGACAGTAAAGTCATAATTAGACATTCATGATTTAGACAGAACATACAATTTACTTTTATTATTTAATTTGCTTCTTTCTCTTGTTATACCTAGGTTCTAGCTGCTGATTGGTGGCTGCATATATATATTGATTGTCATTGGCTTACCCATGTGTTTAGTTAGAAACCAGTAGTGTATTGCTCTTCCTTCAACAAATGATACCAAAAGAATGAAGCAAATTTGATAATAGAAGTAAACTGGAAAGTTGTTTAAAATTCTGTTCTACCTAAATCATAAAAGAAAAAAATGGGTTTCATGTTCCTTTAAGTACCATTAGTTTAACCCCTGCAAATGGGCATAACCATGGCATTCTAAATAACACCAAAGCCAGTGTGCCAGTCAGGCACATGTAAATATGCTCTTTTTGGGGCATTCTGGGTAAGCAACTTTGACTAACGCCTAGATTTGGAGTTTTGCGTTAGAAGGGGTGCGTTAGCTACGCGTTCTTTTTTCTGGCCGCACCTTTTAAATACCGCTGGTATTTAGAGTTCACAGAAGGGCTGCGTTAGGCTCCAAAAAGGGAGCGTATAGCATAATTTACCGCCACTGCAACTCTCAATACCAGCGGTGCTTACGGACGCGGCCAGCTTCAAAAACGTGCTCGTGCACGATTCCCCCATAGGAAACAATGGGACAGTTTGAGCTGAAAAAAAACCTAACACCTTAAAAAAAGCAGCGTTCAGCTCCTAACGCAGCCTCATTGTTTCCTATGGGGAAACACTTCCTATGTCTGCACCTAACACCCTAACATGTACCCCGAGTCTAAACACCCCTAACCTTACACTTATTAACCCCTAATCTGCCGCCCCCGCTATCGCTGACACCTGCATATTTTTTTTAACCCCTAATCTGCCGCTCCGTACACCGCCGCAACCTACGTTATCCCTATGAACCCCTAATCTGCTGCCCCTAACACCGCCGACCCCTATATTATATTTATTAACCCCTAATCTGCCGCCCCCAACGTCGCCTCCACCTACCTACAATTATTAACCCCTAATCTGCCGACCAGACCTCACCGCTACTATAATAAAGTTATTAACCCCTAATCCGCCTCACTCCCGCCTCAATAACCCTATAAGAAATAGTATTAACCCCTAATCTGTCCTCCCTAACATCGCCGACACCTAACTTCAATTATTAACCCCTAATCTGCCGACCGGACCTCACCGCTACTCTAATAAATGTATTAACCCCTAAAGCTAAGTCTAACCCTAACACTAACACCCCCCTAAGTAAAATATAATTTAAATCTAACGAAAAAAACTAACTTGTATTAAATAAATTATTCCTATTTAAAGCTAAATACTTACCTGTAAAATAAACCCTAATATAGCTACAATATAACGAATAATTATATTGTAGCTATTTTAGGATTTATATTTATTTTACAGGCAACTTTGTAATTATTTTAACCAGGTACAATAGCTATTAAATAGTTAAGAACTATTTAATAGCTACCTAGTTAAAATAATTACAAAATTACCTGTAAAATAAATCCTAACCTAAGTTACAATTAAACCTAACACTACACTATCAATAAATTAATTAAATACAATACCTACAAATAACTACAATTAAACCTAACACTACACTATCAATAAGTTAATTAAATACAATACCTACAAATAAATACAATTAAATAAACTAACTAAAGTACAAAAAATAAAAAATAACTAAGTTACAAAAAATAAAAAATTATTTACAAACATTAGAAAAATATTACAACAATTTTAAACTAATTACACCTACTCTAAGCCCCCTAATAAAATAACAAAGCCCCTCAAAATAAAAAAATGCCCTACCCTATTCTAAATTAAAAAAGTTCAAAGCTCTTTTACCTTACCAGCCCTGAAAAGGGCCATTTGCGGGGCATGCCCCAAATAATTCAGCTCTTTTGCCTGTAAAAAAAACACATACAATACCCCCCCAACATTACAACCCACCACCCACATACCCCTAATCTAACCCAAACCCCCCTTAAATAAACCTAACACTAAGCCCCTGAAGATCTCCCTACCTTGTATTCACCACACCGGGTTCACCGATCGGTCCAGAAGAGCCTCCGATGTCTTCATCCAAGCCCAAGCGGGGGCTGAAGAGTGACGTCCATCCTCCGGCTGAAGTCTTGATCCAAGCGGCAAATGAAGAAGTCCATCTTCGGGAAGAAATCTTCATCCTATCTGGGCAGAAGAGGACACCCGGACCGGCAAACATCTTCATCCAAGCCGCATCTTCTATGTTCTTCCATTAGATGACGAGCGGCTGATCTTGAAGACCTCCGGCGCGGATCCATCCTCTTCGTTCGACGTCCAACTGAAGAATGAAGGTTCCTTTAAGGGACGTCATCCAAGATGGCGTCCCTCAAATTCCGATTGGCTGATAGGATTCTATCAGCCAATCGGAATTAAGGTAGGAAAATTCTGATTGGCTGATGGAATCAGCCAATCAGATTCAAGTTCAATCCGATTGGCTGATCCAATCAGCCAATCAGATTGAGCTTGCATTCTATTGGCTGTTCCGGCGACATTGTGGGGGGCAGATTAGGGGTTAATAAATATAATATAGGTGTCGGCAGTGTTAGGGGCAGCAGATTAGGGGTACATAAGTATAACGTAGGTGGCGGCAGTGTGCGGTCGGCAGAATAGGGGTTAAAAAAATTTAATCGAGTGGCGGCGATGTAGGGGGGCCTCGGTTTAGGGGTACATAGGTAGTTTATGGGTGTTAGTGTACTGTAGAGCACAGTAGTTAAGAGCTTTATGAACCGGCGTTAGCCCAGAAAGCTCTTAACTCCTGGCTTTTCTCTGCGGCTGGAGTCTTGTCGTTAGATTTCTAACGCTCACTTCAGCCAAGACTCTAAATACCGGCGTTAGAAAGATCCCATTGAAAAGATAGGCTATGCAATTGGCGTAGGGGGATTTGCGGTATGGAAAAGTCGCAGCTGCAAAGTGAGCGTTAGACCCTTTAATGACTGACTCCAAATACCAGCGGGCGGTAAAAAACAGCGTTAGGAGCCTCTAACGCTGGTTTTGACGGCTAACGCAAAACTCCAAATCTAGGCCTATGTGTTTAATACCTTTTGCATTTGTTAACACATGTACACACCTTGTTATGAACTTGCTAAAAAAACATTATAACCAATGCAATTCATTGCAATCTGAATTAGTAAAACCATCCTTTTGCATATACCATATATACAAGTCATCAACATATTTACTGATTACAAAATACAGCCTTTTTTATTTTTATACTAGAATGTCTGCAAAACTGGCTCCTCTGTGGAACCATTTTAAATCTGCACTGAATTAAAATGGCAATTTGTTCAAGTGATGATGTAATTTGAACCTTGTTGCATAATGTTAATTAAGCATTAATATGTTAGCAAATGTAAAAAAGAAAAAATTTAAAACTCAGTTAACGTAATTAAACCAATGTCTAGCAGTCATTTTCCTGTAATTTATGTGTGTGTACTCTAATGGATTAATTTAAAACTTAAGTGATTAACCCCTTAACGACCAGCAATATACCATGTACATCACTGCTCTTTCTATGGGGCTATTTTATTTAAAACTTAAAGTGAATGTAAATTTTGATGCTAAAGTGCCCGGTTTTTAAAAATTTGATTAAAAACAGGAGCACTTTAAAGTGAAGGTAAAGTTTTAGCCTTCATATTTCCGATTTATAATCCTCTTACACTGATAAATCGAGTCGCAAAATTTTTTTTTAATAAAGATTATTTATTTATATAGTTTTAAACATTGTTTTTTTATTACCGTTGCCTTCCGATTCTCCTCCCATTCCTTATTTCCTGGTTTATGATATAGTGACGTATAAAGCGGCCCCACCCGCTCTATACGTGTCTACTAAGCTTGTGCACATCGATCATCTAATAACCGTGCATGCACATCCTTATGTCACTATCACCTTTGCGCATGTGTTAATCGCGGTCATTGCCCTTTGCAGCGCATGCGTCAATCCTCTTAGTTGCTTTTGAGTTGCGATGCGGTTAAAATACTGCCTGAAAAATGAAATTGTAAATGCGCAAGAGCGAAACGTGGACGCGCTCGCCTGGCCACTAAGAACAACAACAAGTTACGCATGCGCATATTGACCCAGCAAATGATTACGTCAATTGACGGCCGCCTAACGGCCAAAGAATCAATTGGCTGTCTAAACAACGTGATCGTTGTTTATTAAAAAAAAACGGGTTGATTTTCTTATAGCGCAATAGATTAGAAAAAAAGAATATATCGAAGGTAATAAGTAAATATAGAACTATTGATGAATGAAAGTACTATTAATTTGGGTTGATAAATTAAGTTATTCATTATAAACCATGTTAGTTAACCTTCACTTCAATTCATCAAAATTTACATTTCACTCCTGTTGGGAAAAAAAATTACCTTTTAATCTTGACAGCAGCTCCAGCTTCCTCCACCCGTTGCAAAGCCTATTCCTGGGTCTAAAATGAGGAATCCGGCTTCCTCCAATCACAGCGTTGAATCAGACACTGATTCCCTCTGGGGGAAGCCGTGATTGGAGGATGACCTATCCATCATTTCTGACATCAGAAATGGCTTGCGACGACCGGAGGAAGCTGTAGCTGCTGTCAAGTTTAAAAGGTAAGTTTTTTTCACAACAGGAGTGAAATGTAAATTTTGATGAATTAAAGTGCACCTGTTTTTAATCGAATTTTTAAAAACAGGGCACTTTAGCATCAAAATTTATATTCACTTTAAGTGATTAACCCCTTAACGACCAGCAATATACCCTGTACGTCACTGGTCTTTCTATGGGGCTATTTCAGTAGGCCTGCAGGAGGGAGTGAGGTCATAATAGTGCGGCGAGACACACGTTATTATGAGCTGACAAACCCTTAACGACCAGAGACGTACAGGGTACATAGTGGTTGTTAAGGGGTTAAACATTATGACTATATTGACTTATTTTTTTCCAGTGTTCACGGGTTTCTCTGTATGCAGCCCTAGTCACAACATATATAATTACACAATGTTTTAGAGGTATCAATAAAAATTACAGGAAAATATAATATTAACCAATAGGAGGAAAGTCTAACGCTGAAGAGTAACAATGCTCATTCAGTCACTTTAATTCTGTTTTAGGGTTGGCCATGTTATCTGGACAGTTATGAGTTACACATGCTGCACGGAGGAACTTAAATAGTACTATACAGAGGCACAATGCATGCTGCTCACATCATACCCTGTAGCACACTATATGTATCATAAGTATTCAGGAAAAAATGGCTGAGTTGGCAACCCTATTATGTTTCAAGGGTTCTATATGAGTTTAAAGAACTATTGTAGAAATTTGTTTTCTTTGATTCATCCATGACAAAATATTTCATATGATTAAAGTGTTGTTAAAAATATGCACATTCCTGTTCTGAATAAAATGCTTTTCTCAGATTTGTAGATATGTGTCCCTCTCTCCCAGGAGTGCTCTATTTATGTCCAGCTGCCAGGTGGTTACCATAGCAACAATAAATACATTACATCATTGGTCCTACTTTGGGGGGTTTGGACTACTCTAAAGAGGGTCTTAAATGGGTCTGATGTACTTATAGCTGTCAAGACATTGCCATGGTAACTGCTAGCATTTTGTGTTATCGATGGTATCCAAATATATGGGAAAACTGGGTTAATGTAAAAATAGATATGTGAATTCTATTTAGGAACATTTTTGATGCAAGTTTTTTAAAAATATATTTAGTAATTTATTATTATTTGTATTTTTTTTATATTAAGTAAGTTTGGACAGTGGTAGACATGTGCATGCAGCATGAAAACGAGTTAAAGGGACATAAAACAAGAGCTGACTACAACAGTGTGACTCTAGGCAGGGCCCTCTACCCATTTGTTCCCAATATTTGCTACCTTGTATACCGACTATGTTTATAGCGCTGCGGAATCTGTTGGCACTCTACAAATAACCGATAATAATAATAATAAAACCCAAAATGTTTATTTCATGATTTAAAAAAGCTTCTATTATCAAATTTTCTTCATATTATTGTTATAAAAGGTAAATTCAGGAGCGTGCAGAACTATATGGCAGGCGTTTTGCTGCAGTGTTATACATTAGAAAGGGCACAAGATGGCAGTACTATTTCCTGTCATGTAGTGCTACAAGTATGTGCACACTGCCTATTCAGATAACTGTTTAACAAAGAATAACATGGGAATGAAGCAAATTTGATAAAAGATGTAAATGGGAACATTTTTTAAAATTGCGTTCATTATCTGAATGATTAAAGAAAAATGTGGGTTTCATGCCCCTTTAAGTAAGTGTAAAATAAGAATTTGTGTATTTGTTAAAACTTACCAAATATTTTTATATTTCTTAGGAGCCGGTCTATTTTTGGATCAGAACTTGGGTTATGCTTGCAAGTGCTATCCAGGGTGCTGAGCCTAAAATGGGCCGGTTCTTAAGCTTTACATTCCTACTTTTTAAATAAAGATAGCAAGAGATCAAAGAAAAATTGATAATAGGAGTAAATTAGAAAGTAGCTTATAATTGCATGCTCTATCTGAATCATGAAAGAAAAAATGTGGGTTTAGTGTTCATTTAAGTGTTAGTTTTTTGTTTGTTTTTTAAATGTAGCATTTTTATAAACTGTACTAAACATAAAGTTGGCTGCTGTGGGTTGTTATAAAAAAAACAGCACTGAAAAGTGCCTTTACATTGCGGTCTAGGGAAACTGTGTGTTCCCAGTAAATATATATGTATATGCTTATATACATATATATGTATGTGTTAATATGTGTATGTACACATATAAATACATAAATATACATATATATTACAAACTGCTGCCCATCACTGTGCTACCTACCCCCTTCACTGTGCTAGTTCTCATGCCGTCTCTGACAGCATGAGAACGAGGCTCCCGTTGGAGCCTATGAAAAAGTGCTCTCATGAGTGCAATGCTTACCAGCAATGAGAGACTCATGTTCGCATTGCTCTTAACTTGTAATACCAGCGCACATTAGCGTGCACTGGCATTACTCAGTGGAGTGCTAATATCGCTTTCGCAGAATGTAATCTGGCCCTATATGTGGGTACCCCTAATAATTATTGAGTTTGTGTGTTTCAGACACATCCATTGCTAACAGGTGCATAAAGTCTCCATAGACAAACACTGACAAAACAATGGGTCTTATGAAATAGCTCATGAAAATGGTGCTCATGTAGGATGCTACCTTTGACATCAGTCAGTTTGTGAAATGTTCTGACCTACTAG